>NC_060125.1:59207992-59376017 GCF_021461395.2 Schistocerca americana | reverse complement strand
CTTTTGTATTAAATTCGGTGCGCAATTTCTGTGTTTAATCGTCAATAAGTAGGTCCAAGGGATAAAGTAAACCTGAAGTGAAGCATCGGAATTTAAAACTGGACTCACAGAAGAGGCTCAAATCATAGAAAGTGAGAGTGTCAGTCCTCTTGTACCTAAGTACGCATTGTGACTGTTGTATTAAATTCGGATGCAATTTCTGTGTTTCATCGTCAATTTGAAGTCCAACAGATACAGTACACCTGAAGTGAAGCTTCGGATTCTAAAACTGGACCCATAGGAGAGGTTGAAATCATAGAAAGTTAGAGTGTCAGTCCTCTTGTACTTAAGTCGGCATTGTGCCATTTGTATTAAATTCAGATACAATTTCTGTGTTTCATCGTCAATAAGAAGTTCCAAGGGATACAGTAAACCTGAAGTCAAGCAAGGAATCTAAAACTGGACTCACAGGAGAGTTTCAAATCATAGAAAGTTTGAGTGTAAGTCCTCTTGTACTTAAGTCGGCATTGTGCCTTTTGATTTTAATTCCGATGCAAATATCTGTGTTTCATCGTCAATAAGAAGGTCCAAGGTATACAGTAAACCTGAAGTGAAGCATCGGAATCTAAAACTGGACTCACAGGAAAGGTTCAAATCATAGAAAGTGAGAGTGTCAGTCTTCTTGTACATAAGTCGGCATTGTGCCTTTTGTATTAAATTCGGATGCAATTTCTGTATTTCATCGTCAATAAGAAGGTGAATGGTATACAGTAAACCTGAGGTGAAGCATCGGAATCTAAAACTGGACTCACAGGAGAGGTTCAAATCATAGAAAGTGAGAGCGTCAGTCCTCTTGTACTTAAGTCGGCATTGTGCCTTTTGAATTAAATTAGGATGCAATTTATGTGTTTCATCGTCAATAAGAAGGTCCAAGGTATAGAGTAAACCTGAAGTGAAGCATCAGAATCTAAAACACGTCTCGCAGGAGAGGTTCAAATCATAGATAGTGAAAGTGTCAGTCCTCTTTTACTTAAGTCTGCATTGGGCCTTTTGTATTAAATTTGGATTCAATTTCTGTGTCTCATCGTCAATAAGATGGTCCAAGTGATACAGTAAACCTGAAGTGATGCATCGGAATCTAAAACTGGACTCACAGGAGAGGTTCTAATCATAGAAAAATAGTCAGTCCTCTTGTATTTAAGTCGGCACTGTGATTTTTGTATTAAATTCGGATGCAATTTCTGTGTTTAATCGTCAATAAGAAGGTCCAAGGGGTACAGCAAACCTGAAGTTAAGCATCGGAATCTAAAACTGGACTTACAGGAGAGGTTCAAATCATAGAATGAGAGAGTGTCAGTCCTCTTGTACTTAAGTCGGCATTGTGCCTTTTGTATTAAATTCCGATGCAATTTCAGTGTTTCATCGTCAATAAGAAGGTGCTAGGTATACAGTAAGCCTGAAGTAAAGCATCGGAATCTAAAAGTGGACTCACACGGGAGGTTCAAATCATAGAAAGTGAGAGTGTCAGTCCTCTTGTACGTAATTCGACATTGTGCCTTTTGTATTAAATTTGGCTGCAATTTCTGTGTTTCATCGTCAATAAGAAGGTGCAAGGTATACAGTAAACCTGAAGTGAAGCATCGGAATCTAAAAGTAGACTCACAGGAGAGGTTCATATCATAGAATGTTAGAGTGTCAATCCTCTTGTACTTAAGTTGGCGTTGTGCCTTCTGAATGTAATTCCGATGCAATTTCTGTGTTTCATCGTCAATACGAAGGTCCAAGGTATACAGTAAACCTGTCGTTAAGCATCGGAATGTGAAACTGCACTCACAGGAGAGGTTCAAATCATAGAAAATTAGAGTGTCAGTCCTCTTGTACTTAAGTCGGCTTTGTGACTTTTGTAATAAATTCGGATGCAATTTCTGTGTTTCATCGTCAATATGAAGGTCCAACGGATACAGTAAACCTGAAGTGAAGCTTCGGAATCTAAAACTGGACTCATAGGAGAGGTTCAAATCATAGAAAGTTAGAGTGTCTGTCCTCTTGTACTTAAGTCGGCATTGTGCCCTTTGTATTAAATTCGGATACAATTTCTGTGTTTCATCGTCAATAAGAAGGTCCAAGGTATGCAGTAAACCTAGATGAACCATCGGAATCTAAAACTGGACTCACAGGAGAGGTTAAAATCATAGATAGTGAGAGTGTCAACCCTCTTTTACTTAAGTCGGCATTGTGCCTTTTGTATTAAATTCGGATTCAATTTCTGTGTTTCATCGTCAATAAGAAGGTCCAAGGGATACAGTAACCTGAAGTGAAGCATCGGAATCTAAAACTGGATTCACAGGAGAGGTTCTAATCATAGAAAGTTAGAGAGTGTCAGTCCTCTTGTACTTATGTCGGCAATGTGCCATGTGTATTAAATTCGGATTCAATATCTGTGTTTCATCGTCAATAAGATGGTGTAAGGTATACTGTAAACCTGAAGTGAACAATCGGAATCTAAAACTGGACTCACAGGAAAGGTTCAAATCATAGAAAGTGAGAGTGTCAGTCCTCTTGTACTTAAGTCGGCATTGTGCCGTTTGTATTAAATTCGGATGCAATTTCTGTGTTTCATCGTCAATAAGAAGGTGCATGGTACACAGTAAACCTGAAGTGAAGCATCGGAATCTAAAACTGGAGTCACAGGAGAGGTTCAAATCATAGAAAGTGAGAGTGTCAGTCCTCTTGTACTTAAGTCGGCATTGAGCCTTTTGTATTAAATTCGGATGCTATTTATGTGTTTCATCGTCAATAAGAAGGTCCAAGGTGTACAGTAAACCTGAAGTGAAGCATCGGAATCTAAAACTGGACTCACAGGAGAGGTTCAAATCATAGAAAGTTTGAGTGTAAGTCCTCTTGTACTTAAGTCGGGATTGTGCCTTTTGAATTTAATTCCGATGCAAATTTCTGTGTTTCATCGTCAATAAGAAGGTCCAAGGTATACAGTAAACCGGAAATGAGGCATCGGAATCTCAAACTGGACTCACAGGAAAGGTTCAAATCATTGAGAGTGAGAGTGTCAGTCCTCTTGTACTTGAGTCGGCATTGTGCCTTTTAAATTTAATTCCGATGCAATTTCTGTGTTTCATCGTCAATTAGAAGGTCCAAGGTATGCAGTAAACCTGAGATGAACCATCGGAATCTAAAACTGGACTCACAGGAGAGGTTTTAATCATAGATAGAGAGAGTGTCAGCCCTCTTTTACTTAAGTCGGCATTGTGCCTTTTGTATTAAATTTGGCTGAAATTTCTGTGTTTCATCGTCAATAAGAAGGTGCAAGGTGTACAGTAAACCTGAAGTGAAGCATCGGTATCTAAAACTGGACTCACAGGAGACGTTCAAATCATAGAATGTGAGACTGTCAGTCGTCTTTTACTTAAGTCGGCAATGTGCTTTTTGTATCAAATTCGGATACAATTTCTGTGATTCATCGTCAATAAGATGGTGCATGGTATACAGTAAACCTGAAGTGAAGCATCGGAATCTAAAACTGGACTCACAGGGGAGGTTCAAATCATAGAAAGTGAGAGTGTCAGTCCTCTTGTACTTAAGTCGGCATTGTGCCTTTTGTATTAAATTAGGATGCTATTTATGTGTTTCATCGTCAATAAGAAGGTCCAAGTTATACAGTAAACCTGAAGTGAAGCATCGGAATCTAAAACTGAACTCACAGGAGAGGTTCAAATCATAGATAGTGAGAGTGTCAGTCCTCTTTTACTTAAGTCGGCATTGTGCCTTTTGTATTAAATTTGGATTCAATTTCTGTGTCTCATCGTCAATAAGATGGTCCAAGTGATACAGTAAACCTGAAGTGATGCATCGGAATCTAAAACTGGACTCACAGGAGAGGTTCAAATCATAGAAAGTTAGTCAGTCCTCTTGTATTTATGTCGGCATTGTGCCTTTTGTATTAAATTCGGATGCAATTTCTGTGTTTATTCGTCAATAAGAAGGTCCAAGGGATACAGTAAACCTGAAGTGAAGCATCGGAATCTAAAACTGGACTCACAGGAGAGGTTCAAATCATAGAAAGAGAGAGTGTCAGTCCTCTTGTACTTAACTCGGCATTGTGCCTTTTGTATTACATTACGATGCAATTTCAGTGTTTCATCGTCAATAAGAAGGTGCTAGGTATACAGTAAGCCTGAAGTGAAGCATCGGAATCTAAAACTGGACTCACAGGAGAGCTTCATATCATAGAAAGTGCGAGTGTCAGTCCTCTTGTACTTAAGTCGACATTGTGCCTTTTGTATTAAATTTGGCTGCAATTTCTGTGTTTGATTGTCAATAAGAAGGTGAAGGTATACAGTAAACCTGAAGTGAAGCATCGGAATCTAAAACCGGACTCACAGGACAAGTTCATATCATAGAAAGTTAGAGTGTCAATCCTCTTATACTTAAGTTGGCGTTGTGCCTTCTGAATGTAATTCCGATGCAATTTCTGTCTTTCATAGTCAATACGAAGGTAAATGGTATACAGTAAACCTGAAGTTAAGCATCGGAATGTAAAACTGAACTCACAGGAGAGGTTCAAATCATTGAAAATTAGAGTGTCAGTCCTCTAGTACTTAAGTCGGCTTTGTGACTTTTGTATTAAATTCGGTGCGCAATTTCTGTGTTTAATCGTCAATAAGTAGGTCCAAGGGATAAAGTAAACCTGAAGTGAAGCATCGGAATTTAAAACTGGACTCACAGAAGAGGCTCAAATCATAGAAAGTGAGAGTGTCAGTCCTCTTGTACCTAAGTACGCATTGTGACTGTTGTATTAAATTCGGATGCAATTTCTGTGTTTCATCGTCAATTTGAAGTCCAACAGATACAGTACACCTGAAGTGAAGCTTCGGATTCTAAAACTGGACCCATAGGAGAGGTTGAAATCATAGAAAGTTAGAGTGTCAGTCCTCTTGTACTTAAGTCGGCATTGTGCCATTTGTATTAAATTCAGATACAATTTCTGTGTTTCATCGTCAATAAGAAGTTCCAAGGGATACAGTAAACCTGAAGTCAAGCAAGGAATCTAAAACTGGACTCACAGGAGAGTTTCAAATCATAGAAAGTTTGAGTGTAAGTCCTCTTGTACTTAAGTCGGCATTGTGCCTTTTGATTTTAATTCCGATGCAAATATCTGTGTTTCATCGTCAATAAGAAGGTCCAAGGTATACAGTAAACCTGAAGTGAAGCATCGGAATCTAAAACTGGACTCACAGGAAAGGTTCAAATCATAGAAAGTGAGAGTGTCAGTCTTCTTGTACATAAGTCGGCATTGTGCCTTTTGTATTAAATTCGGATGCAATTTCTGTATTTCATCGTCAATAAGAAGGTGAATGGTATACAGTAAACCTGAGGTGAAGCATCGGAATCTAAAACTGGACTCACAGGAGAGGTTCAAATCATAGAAAGTGAGAGCGTCAGTCCTCTTGTACTTAAGTCGGCATTGTGCCTTTTGAATTAAATTAGGATGCAATTTATGTGTTTCATCGTCAATAAGAAGGTCCAAGGTATAGAGTAAACCTGAAGTGAAGCATCAGAATCTAAAACACGACTCGCAGGAGAGGTTCAAATCATAGATAGTGAAAGTGTCAGTCCTCTTTTACTTAAGTCTGCATTGGGCCTTTTGTATTAAATTTGGATTCAATTTCTGTGTCTCATCGTCAATAAGATGGTCCAAGTGATACAGTAAACCTGAAGTGATGCATCGGAATCTAAAACTGGACTCACAGGAGAGGTTCTAATCATAGAAAAATAGTCAGTCCTCTTGTATTTAAGTCGGCACTGTGATTTTTGTATTAAATTCGGATGCAATTTCTGTGTTTAATCGTCAATAAGAAGGTCCAAGGGGTACAGCAAACCTGAAGTTAAGCATCGGAATCTAAAACTGGACTTACAGGAGAGGTTCAAATCATAGAATGAGAGAGTGTCAGTCCTCTTGTACTTAAGTCGGCATTGTGCCTTTTGTATTAAATTCCGATGCAATTTCAGTGTTTCATCGTCAATAAGAAGGTGCTAGGTATACAGTAAGCCTGAAGTAAAGCATCGGAATCTAAAAGTGGACTCACACGGGAGGTTCAAATCATAGAAAGTGAGAGTGTCAGTCCTCTTGTACGTAATTCGACATTGTGCCTTTTGTATTAAATTTGGCTGCAATTTCTGTGTTTCATCGTCAATAAGAAGGTGCAAGGTATACAGTAAACCTGAAGTGAAGCATCGGAATCTAAAAGTAGACTCACAGGAGAGGTTCATATCATAGAATGTTAGAGTGTCAATCCTCTTATACTTAAGTTGGCGTTGTGCCTTCTGAATGTAATTCCGATGCAATTTCTGTGTTTCATCGTCAATACGAAGGTCCAAGGTATACAGTAAACCTGTCGTTAAGCATCGGAATGTGAAACTGCACTCACAGGAGAGGTTCAAATCATAGAAAATTAGAGTGTCAGTCCTCTTGTACTTAAGTCGGCTTTGTGACTTTTGTAATAAATTCGGATGCAATTTCTGTGTTTCATCGTCAATATGAAGGTCCAACGGATACAGTAAACCTGAAGTGAAGCTTCGGAATCTAAAACTGGACTCATAGGAGAGGTTCAAATCATAGAAAGTTAGAGTGTCAGTCCTCTTGTACTTATGTCGGCAATGTGCCATGTGTATTAAATTCGGATTCAATATCTGTGTTTCATCGTCAATAAGATGGTGTAAGGTATACTGTAAACCTGAAGTGAACAATCGGAATCTAAAACTGGACTCACAGGAAAGGTTCAAATCATAGAAAGTGAGAGTGTCAGTCCTCTTGTACTTAAGTCGGCATTGTGCCGTTTGTATTAAATTCGGATGCAATTTCTGTGTTTCATCGTCAATAAGAAGGTGCATGGAACACAGTAAACCTGAAGTGAAGCATCGGAATCTAAAACTGGAGTCACAGGAGAGGTTCAAATCATAGAAAGTGAGAGTGTCAGTCCTCTTGTACTTAAGTCGGCATTGAGCCTTTTGTATTAAATTCGGATGCTATTTATGTGTTTCATCGTCAATAAGAAGGTCCAAGGTGTACAGTAAACCTGAAGTGAAGCATCGGAATCTAAAACTGGACTCACAGGAGAGGTTCAAATCATAGATAGTGATAGTGTCAGTCCTCTTTTACTTAAGTCGGCATTGTGCCTTTTGTATTAAATTTGGATTCAATTTCTGTGTCTCATCGTTAATAAGATGGTCCAAGGGATACAGTAAACCTGAAGTGATGCATCGGAATCTAAAACTGGACTCACAGGAGAGGTTCAAATCATAGAAAGTTAGTCAGTCCTCTTGTATTTAAGTCGGCATTGTGCCATTTGTATTAAATTCGGATGCAATTTCTGTGTTTAATCGTCAATAAGAAGGTCCAAGGGATACAGTAAACCTGTTGTGAAGCATCGGAATCTAAAACTAGACTCACAGGAGAGGTTCAAATCATAGAAAATAAGAGTGTCAGTCCTCTAGTACTTAAGTCGGCATTGTGCCTTTTGTATTAAATTCCGATGCAATTTCAGTGTTTCATCATGAATAAGATGGTGCTAGGTATACAGTAAGCCTGAAGTGAAGGATCGGAATCTAAAACTGGACTCACAGGAGAGGTTCAAATCATAGAAATTGAGAGTGTCAGTCCTCTTGTACTTAAGTCGACATTGTGCCTTTTGTATTAAATTTGGCTGCAATTTCTTTGTTTCATCGTCAATAAGAAGGTGCAAGGTATACATTAAACCTGAAGTGAAGCATCGGAATCTAAAACTGGACTCACAGGAGAGGTTCATATCATAGAAAGTTAGAGTGTCAATCCTCTTAAACTTAAGTTGGCGTTGTGCCTTCTGAATCTAATTCCGATGCAATTTCTGTGTTTCATCGTCAATACGAAGGTCCAAGGAATACAGTAAACCTGAAGTTAAGAATCGGAATGTAAAACTGGACTCACAGGAGAGGTTCAAATCATAGAAAATTAAAGGGTCAGTCCTCTTGTAATTAAGTCGGCATTGTTACTTTTGTATTAAATTCGGATGCAATTTCTGTGTTTCATCGTCAATATGAAGGTCCAACGGATACAGTGAACCTGAAGTGAAGCTTCGAAATCTAAAACTGGACTCATAGGAGAGGTTCAAATCATAGAAATTTAGAGTGTCAGTCCTCTTGTACTTAAGTCGGCATTGTGCCATTTGTATTAAATTCGGATACAATTTCTGTGATTCATCGTCAATAAGAAGTTCCAAGGGATCAAGTAAACCTGAAATCAAGCATCGGAATCTAAAACTGGACCCTCAGGAGAGGTTCAAATCATAGAAAGTTAGAGTGTAAGTACTCTTGTACTTAAGTCGGCATTGTGCCTTTTGAATTTAATTCCGATGCAAACTTCTGTGTTTCATCGTCAATAAGAAGGTCCAAGGTTTACAGTAAACCTGAAGTGAAGCATCGGAATCTAAAACTGGACTCACAGGAATTTTTCACATCATAGAAAGTGAGAGTGTCAGTCCTCTTGTACTTAAGTCGGCATTGTGCCTTTTGTATTAAATTCGGATGCAGTTTCTGTGTTGCATGGTCAATAAGAAGCTGCATGGTATACAGTAAACCTGAAGTGAAGCATCGGAATCTAAAACTGGACTCACAGGAGATGTTCAAATCTTAGAACGTGAGAGTGTCAGTCCTCTTGTACTTAAGTCGGCATTGTGCCTTTTGTATTAAATTCGGATGCAATTTATGTGTTTCATCGTCAATAAGAAGGTACAAGGGATAAAGTAAACCAGAAGTGAAGCATCGGAATATAAAACTGGACTCGCAGGAGAGGCTCAAATCATAGAAAGTGAGAGTGTCAGTCCTCTTGTACCTAAGTCAGAATTGTGATTTTTGTATTAAATTCGGATGCAATTTCTGTGTTTCATCGTCAATATGAAGGTCCAACGGATATAGTACACCTGAAGTGCAGCTTCGGAATCTAAAACTGGACTCATAGGAGAGGTTGAAATCATAGAAAGTTAGGGTGTCAGTCCTCTTGTACTTAAGTCGGCATTGTGCCCTTTGTATTAAATTCGGATACAATTTCTGTGTTTCATCGTCAATACGAAGGTCCAAGGAATACAGTAAACCTGAAGTGAAGCATCGGAATCTAAAACTGGACTCACAGGAATTGTTCACATCATAGAAAGTTAGAGTGTCAGTCCTCTTGTACTTAAGTCGGCATTGTGCCCTTTGTATTAAATTCGGATACAATTTCTGTGTTTCATCGTCAATAAGAAGGTCCAAGGTATACAGTAAACCTGAAGTGAAACATCGAAATCTAAAACTGGACTCACAGGAAAGGTTCAAATCATAGAAAGTGAGAGTGTCAGTCCTCTTGTACTTAAGCCGGCATTGTGACTTTTGTATTAAATTCGGATGCAATTTCTGTGTTTCATCGTCAACAACAAGGTGCATTGTATACAGTAAACCTGAAGTGAAGCATCGGAATCTAAAACTGGACTCACAGGAGAGGTTCAAATCATAGAAAGTGAGAGTGTCAGTCCTCTTGTACTTAAGTCGGCATTGTGCCTTTTGTATTAAATTCGGATGCAATTTATGTGTTTCATCGTCAATAAGAAGGTCCAAGGTATACAGTAAACCTGAAGTGAAGCATCGGAATCTAAAACTGGACTCACAGGAGAGGTTCAAATCATAGAAAGTTAGTCAGTCCTCTTGTATTTAAGTCGGCATTGTGATTTTTGTATTAAATTCGGATGCAATTTCTGTGTTTAATCGTCAATAAGAAGCTCCAAGGGATACAGTAAACCTGAAGTCAAGCATCGGAATCTAAAACTGGACTCACAGGAGGGGTTCAAATCATAGAAAGTGAGAGTGTCGGTCCTCTTGTACTTAAGTCGGCATTGTGCCTTTTGTATTAAATTCCGATGCAATTTCAGTGTTTCATCGTCAATAAGAAGGTGCTAGGTATACTGTAAGCCTGAAGTGAAGCATCGGAATCTAAAACTGGACTTACAGGAGAGGTTCAAATCATAGAAAGTGAGAGTGTCAGTCCTCTTGTACTTAAGTCGACATTGTGCCTTTTGTATTAAATTTGGCTGCAATTTCTGTGTTTCATCGTCAATAAGAAGGTGCAAGGTATACAGCAAACCTGAAGTGAAGCATTGGAATATAAAACTGGACTCACAGGAGAGGATCATATCATAGAATGTTAGGGTGTCAATCCTCTTATACTTAAGTTGGCGTTGTGCCTTCTGAATGTAATTCCGATGCAATTTCTGTGTTTCATCGTCGATACGAAGGTCCAAGGTATATAGTAAACCTGAAGATAAGCATCGGAATGCAAAACTGGACTCACAGGACAGGTTCAAATCCTAGAAAATTAGAGTGTCAGTCCTCTTGTACATAAGTCGGCTTTGTGACTTTTGTACTAATTTCGGATGCAATTTCTGTGTTTCATCGTCAATAAGAAGGTCCAAGGAATACAGTAAACCTGAAGTGAAGCGTCGGAATTTAAAACTGGACTCACAGGAGAGGCTCAAATCATAGAAAGTGAGAGTGTCAGTCCTCTTGTACTTAAGTCGGCATTGTGCCATTTGTATTAAATTCGGAAACAATTTCTGTGATTCATCGTCAATAAGAAGTTCCAAGGGATACAGTAAACCTGAAATCAAGCATCGGAATCAAAAACTGGACTCACAGGAGAGGTTCAAATCATAGAAAGTTAGAGTGTAAGTCCTCTTGTACTTAAGTCGGCATTGTGCATTTTGAATTTAATTCCAATGCAATTTCTGTGTTTCATCGTCAATAAGAAGGTCCAAGGTATGCAGTAAACCTGAGATGAACCATCGGATTCTAAAACTGGAATCACAGGAGAGGTTCAAATCATAGATAGTGAGAGTGTCAGACCTCTTTTACTTAAGTCGGTATTGTGCCTTTTGCATTAAATTCGGATTCAATTTCTGTGTTTCAACGTCAATAAGAAGGTCCAAGGGATACAGTAAACACGAAGTGAAGCATCGGAATCTAAAACTGGACTCACAGGAGAGGTTCAAATCATAGAGACTTAGAGTGTCAGTCCCCTTGTAATTAAGTCGGCATTTTGCCTATTAAATTTAATCCCGATGCAATTTCTGTGTTTCATCGTCAATAAGAAGGTGCAAGGTATACAGTAAACCTGAAGTGAAGCATCGAAATCTAAAACTGGACTCACAGGAGAGGTTCAAATCATAGAGAGTGAGAGTGTCAGTCCTCTTGTACTTGAGTCGACAGTGTGCCTTTTGTATTAAATTTGGATTCAATTTCTGTGTTTCATCGTCAATAAGAAGGTGCAAGGTGCACAGTAAACATGAAGTGAAGCATCGGAATCTAAAACTGGACTCACAGGAGAATTTCAAATCATAGAATGTGAGACTGTCAGTCCTCTTTTACTTAAGTCGGCAATGTGCTTTTTGTATCAAATTCGGATGCAATTTCTGTGTTTCATCGTCAATAACAAGGTCCAAGGGATAGAGTAAACCTGAAGTGAAGCATCGGAATCTAAAACTGGACTCACAGGAGAGGTTCAAATCATAGAAAGTGAGAGTGCCAGTCCTCTTGTACTTAAGTCGGCATTGTGCCTTTTGTATTAAATTCCGATGCAATTTTAGTGTTTCATCGTCAATAAGAAGGTGCTAGGTATACAGTAAGCCTGAAGTGAAGCATCGGAATCTAAAACTGGACTCACAGGAGAGGTTCAAATCATAGAAAATTAGTGTGTCAGTCCTCTTGTACTTAAGTCGACTTTGTGACTTTTGTATTAAATTCGGATGCAATTTCTGTGTTTAATCGTCAATAATAAGCTCCAAGGGATACAGTAAACTTGAAGTGAAGCATCGGAATCTAAAACTGGACTCACAGGAGAGGTTCAAATCAAAGAAAGTGAGAGTGTCAGTCCTCTTGTACTTAAGTCGGCATTGTGCCTTTTGTATTAAATTCCGATGCAATTTCAGTGTTTCATCGTCAATAAGAAGGTGCTAGGTATACAGTAAGCCTGAAGTGATGCATCGGAATCTAAAAGTAGACTCACAGGAGAGGTTCATATCATAGAATGTTAGAGTGTCAATCCTCTTATAAATAAGTTGGCGTTGTGCCTTCTGAATGTAATTCCGATGCAATTTCTGTGTTTCATCGTCAATACGAAGGTCCAAGGTATACAGTAAACATGAAGTGAAGCATCGGAATCTAAAACTGGACTCACAGGAGAATTTCAAATCATAGAATGTGAGACTGTCAGTCCTCTTTTACTTAAGTCGGCAATGTGCTTTTTGTATCAAATTCGGATGCAATTTCTGTGTTTCATCGTCAATAACAAGGTCCAAGGGATAGAGTAAACCTGAAGTGAAGCATCGGAATCTAAAACTGGACTCACATGAGAGGTTCAAATCATAGAAAGTGAGAGTGCCAGTCCTCTTGTACTTAAGTCGGCATTGTGCCTTTTGTATTAAATTCCGATGCAATTTTAGTGTTTCATCGTCAATAAGAAGGTGCTAGGTATACAGTAAGCCTGAAGTGAAGCATCGGAATCTAAAACTGGACTCACAGGAGAGGTTCAAATCATAGAAAATTAGTGTGTCAGTCCTCTTGTACTTAAGTCGGCTTTGTGACTTTTGTATTAATTTCGGATGCAATTTCTGTGTTTCATCGTCAATAAGAAGGTCCAAGGAATACAGTAAACCTGAAGTGAAGCATCGGAATTTAAAACTGGACTCACAGGAGAGGCTCAAATCATAGAAAGTGAGAGTGTCAGTCCTCTTGTACTTAAGTCGGCATTGTGACTTTTGTATTAAATTCGGATGCAATTTCTGTGTTTCATCGTCAATATGAAGATCCAATGGATACAGTACACCTGAAGTGAAGCTTCGGAATCTAAAACTGGACTCATAGGAGAGGTTCAAATCATAGAAAGTTAGAGTGTCAGTCCTCTTGTACTTAAGTCGGCATTGTGCCATTTGTATTACATTCGGATACAATTTCTGTGATTCATCGTCAATAAGAAGTTCCAAGGGATACAGTGAACCTGAAATCAAGCATCAGAATCTAAAACTGGACTCACAGGAGAGGTTCAAATCATAGAAAGTTAGAGTGTAAGTCCTCTTGTACTTAAGTCGGCATTGTGCCTTTTGAATTTAATTCCGATGCAATTTCTGTGTTTCATCGTCAATGAGAAGGTCCAAGGTATGCAGTAAACCAGAGATGAACCATCGGAATCTAAAACTGGACTCACAGGAGAGGTTCAAATCATAGATAGTGAGAGTGTCAGCCCTCTTTTACTTAAGTCGGCATTGTGCCTTTTGTATTAAATTCGGATTCAATTTCTGTGTTTCAACGTCAATAAGAAGGTCCAAGGGATACAGTAAACACGAAGTGAAGCATCGGAAACTAAAACTGGACTCACAGGAGAGGTACAAATCGTAGAAAGTTAGAGTGTCAGTCCTCTTGTACTTAGGTCAGCATTGTGCCTTTTGTATTAAATTCGTATGCAATTTCTGTGTTTCATCGTCAATACGAAGGTCCAAGGGATACAGTAAAGCTGAAGTGAAGCATCGGAATCTAAAACTGGACTCACAGGAGAGGTTCTAATTATAGAAAGTTAGAGAGTGTCAGTTCTCTTGTACTTAAGTCAGCATTGTGCCTTTTGATTATAATTCCGATGCAATTTCTGTGTTTCATCGTCAATAGGAAGGTGCAAGCTATACAGTAAACCTGAAGTGAAGCATCGGAATCTATAAATGGACTCACAGGAGAGGTTCAAATCATAGAGAGTTAGAGTGTCAGTCCTCTTGTAATTAAGTCGGCATTTTGCCTTTTGAATTTAATCCCGATGCAATTTCTGTGTTTCATCGTCAATAAGAAGGTGCAAGGTATACAGTAAACCTGAAGTGAAGCATCGAAATCTAAAACTGGACTCACAGGAGAGGTTCAAATCATAGAAAGTGAGAGTGTCACTCCTCTTGTACTTGAGTCGACATTGAGCCTTTTGTATTAAATTTGGATTCAATTTCTGTGTTTCATCGTCAATAAGAAGGTGCAAGGTGTACAGTAAACCTGAAGTGAAGCATCGGAATCTAAAACTGGACTCGCAGGAGAGGTTCAAATCATAGAATGTGAGACTGTCAGTCCTCTTTTACTTAAGTCGGCAATGTGCTTTTTGTATCAAATTCGGATGCAATTTCTGTGTTTCATCGTCAATAAGAAGGTCCAAGGGATAGAGTAAACCTGAAGTAAAGCATCGGAATCTAAAACTGGACTCACAGGAGAGGTTCAAATCATAGAAAGTGAGAGTGTCAGTCCTCTTGTACTTAAGTCCTCATTGTGCCTTTTTTATTAACTTCCGATGCAATTTCAGTGTTTCATCGTCAATAAGAAGGTGCTAGGTATACAGTAAGCCTGAAGTGAAGCATCGGAATCTAAAACTGGACTCACAGGAGAGGTTCAAATCATAGAAAGTGAGAGTGTCAGTCCTCTTGTACTTAAGACGACATTGTGCCTTTTGTATTAAATTTGGCTGCAATTTCTGTGTTTCATCGTCAATAAGAAGGTGCAAGGTATACAGTAAACCTGAAGTGAAGCATCGGAATCTAAAACTGGACTCACAGGAGAGGTTCATGTCATAGAATGTTAGAGTGTCAATCCTCTTATACTGAAGTTGGCGTTGTGCCTTCTGAATGTAATTCCGATGCAATTTCTGTGTTTCATCGTCAATACGAAGGTCCAAGGTATACAGTAAACCTGAAGTTAAGCATCGGAATGTAGAACTAGACTCACAGGAGAGGTTCAAATCATAGAAAATTAGGGTGTCAGTCCTCTTGTACTTATGTCGGCATTGTGCCATTTGTATTAAATTCGGATACAATTTCTGTGATTCATCGTCTATACGAAGTTCCAAGGGATACAGTAAACCTGAAATCAAGCATCGGAATCTAAAACTGGACTCACAGGAGAGGTTCAAATCATAGAGAGTTAGAGTGTAAGTCCTCTTGTACTTAAGTCGGCATTGTGCCTTTTGTATTAAATTCGGATTCAATTTCTGTGTTTCAACGTCAATAAGAAGGTCCAAGGGATACAGTAAACACGGAGTGAAGCATCGGAAACTAAAACTGGACTCACAGGAGAGGTACAAATCATAGAAAGTTAGAAAGTCAGTCCTCTTGTACTTAAGTCAGCATTATGCCTTTTGCATTAAATTCGGATGCAATTTCTGTGTTTCATCGTCAATAAGAAGGTCCAAGGGATACAGTAAAGCTGAAGTGAAGCATCGTAATGTAAGACTGGACTCACAGGAGAGGTGCTAATCATAGAAAGTTAGAGAGTGTCAGTCCTCTAGTACTTAAGTCGGCATTGTGCCTTTTGATTTTAATTCCGATGCAATTTCTGTGTTTCATCGTCAATAAGAAGGTGCAAGGTATACAGTAAACCTGAAGTGAAGCATCGGAATCTAAAACTGGACTCACAGGAGAGGTTCAAATCATAGAGAGTTAGAGTGTCAGTCCTCTTGTAATTAAGTCGGCATTTTGCCTTTTGAATTTAATCCCGATGCAATTTCTGTGTTTCATCGTCAATAAGAAGGTGCAAGGTGTTCAGTAAACCTGAAGTGAAGCATCGAAATCTAAAACTGGACTCACAGGAGAGGTTCAAATCATAGAAAGTGAGAGTGTCAGTCCTCTTTTACTTGAGTCGTCATTGTGCTTTTTGTATTAAATTTGGATTCAATTTCTGTGTTTCATCGTCAATAAGAAGGTGCAAGGTGTACTGTAAACCTGAAGTGAAGCATCGGAATCTAAAACTGGACTCACAGGAGAGGTTCAAATCATAGAATGTGAGACTGTAAGTCCTCTTTTACTTAAGTCGGCAATGTGCTTTTTGTATCAAATTCGGATGCAATTTCTGTGTTTCATCGTCAATAAGAAGGTCCAAGGGATAGAGTAAACCTGAAGTGATGCATCGGAATCCCAAGCTGGACCCACAGGAGAGGTTCAAATCATAGTAAGTTAGAGTGTCAGTCCTCTTGTACTTATGTCGGCAATGTGCCATGTGTATTAAATTCGGATGCAATACCTGTGTTTCATCGTCAATAAGATGGTGTAAGGCATACTGTAAACCTGATGTGAACAATCGGAATCTAAAACTGGACTCACAGGAGAGGTTCAAATAATAGAAAGTTAGAGTGTCAGTCCTCTTGTACTTAAATCGGCATTGTGCATTGTGTAGTAAATTCCGATGCAATTTCTGTGTTTCATCGTCAGTAAGAAGGTGCCAGGTATACAGTAAGCCTGAAGTGAAGCATCGGAATCTAAAACTGGACTCACAGGAGAGGTTCATATCATAGAAAGTGAGAGTGTCGCTCCTCTTGCACTTAAGCCGACATTGTGCCTTTTATATTAAATTTGGCTGCAATTTCTGTGTGTCATTGTCAATAAGAAGGTGCAAGGTATACAGTAAACCTGAAGTGAAGCATCGGAATCTAAAACTGGACTCACAGGAGAGGTTCATTTCATAGAAAGTTAGAGTGTCAATCCTCTTATACTTAAGTTGGCGTTGTGCCTTCTGAATGTAATTCCGATGCAATTTCTGTGTTTCATCGTCAACACGAAGGTCCAAGGTATACAGTAAACCTGACGTTAAGCATCGGAATGTAAAACTGGACTGACAGGAGAGGTTCAAATCATTGGAAATTAGAGTGTCAGTCCTCTAGTACTTAAGTCGGCTATGTGACTTTTGTATTAAATTCGGATGCAATTTTTGTGTTTCATCGTCAATAAGAAGGTCCAAGGGATAAAGTAAACCTGAAGTGAAGCATCGGAATTTCAAACTGGACTCACAGGAGAGGCTCAAATCATAGAAAGTGAGAGTGTCAGTCCTCTTGTACCTAAGTCAGCATTGTGACTTTTGTATTAAATTTGGATATAATTTCTGTGTTTCATAGTCAATAAGAAGTTCCAAGGGATACAGTAAACCTGAAGTCAAGCATCGGAATCTAAAACTGGACTCACAGGAGAGGTTCAAATCATAGAAAGTTTGAGTGTAAGTCCTCTTGTACTTAAGCCGGCATTGTGCCTTTTGAATTTAATTCCGATGCAAATTTCTGTGTTTCATCGTCAATAAGACGGTCCAAGGTATACAGTAAACCTGAAGTGAAGCATCGGAATCTAAAACTGGACTCACAGGAAAGGTTCAAATCATAGAAAGTGAGAGTGTCAGTCCTCTTGTACTTAAGTCGTCATTGTGCCTTTTGTAATAAATTCGGATGCAATTTCTGTGTTGTTCTTCAATAAGAAGGTGCATGGTATACAGTAAACCTGAAGTGAAGCATCGGAATCTAAAACTGGACTCACAGGAGAGGTTCAAATCATAGAAAGTAAGAGTGTCAGTCCTCTTGTACTTAAGTCGGCATTGTGCTTTTGTATTAAATTCGGATGCAATTTATGTGTTTCATCGTCAATAAGAAGGTCTAAGGCATAGAGTAAACCTGAAGTGATGCATCGGATCTAAAACTGGACACACAGGAGAGATTCAAATCATAGAAAGTTAGTCAGTCCTCTTCTATTTAAGTCGGCATTGTGCCTTTTGTATTAAATTCGGATGCAATTTCTGTGTTTAATCGTCAATAAGATGGTCCAAGGGATACAGTAAACCTGAAGTGAAGCATCGGAATGTAAAACTGGACTCACAGGAGAGGATCAAATCATAGAAAGTGAGTGTGTCAGTCCTTTTGTACTTAAGTCGGCATTGTGCCTTTTGTATTAAATTCCGATGCAATTTCAGTGTTTCATCGTCAATAAGAAGGTGGTAGGTATACAGTAATCCTGATGTGAAGCATCGGAATCTAAAACTGGACTCACAGGAGAGGTTCAAATCATAGAAAGTGGGAGTGTCAGTCCTCTTGTACTTAAGTCGACATTGTGCCTTTTGTATTAAATTTGGCTGCAATTTCTGTGTTTCATCGTCAATAAGAAGATGCAAGGTATACAGTAAACCTGATGTGAAGCATCGGAATCTAAAACTAGACTCACAGGAGAGGTTCAAATCATAGAAAATTAGAGTGTCAGTCCTCTTGTACTTATGTCAGCATTGTACTTTTGAATTTAATTCCGATGCAATTTCTGTGTTTCATCGTCAATAAGAAGGTCCAAGGTATGCAGTTAACCTGAGGTGAATCATCGGAATCTAAAACTGGACTCACAGGAGAGGTTCAAATCATAGAAAGTGAGAGTGTCAGTCCTCTTGTACTTAAGTCGGCATTGTGCCTTATGCATTAAAATCGAATGCAATTTCTGTATTTCATCGTCAATAAGAAGGTGCATGGTATACAGTAAACCTGAAGTGAAGCATCGGAATCTAATACTGGACTCACAGGAGAGGTTAAAATCATAAAAAGTGAGAGTGTCAGTCCTCTTGTACTTAAGTCGGCATTGTGCCTTTTGTATTAAATTCGGATGCAATTTCCATGTTTCATCGTCAATAAGAAGGTCCAAGGGATACAGAAAACCTAAAGTGAAGCATCGGAATCTAAAACTGGACTCACAGGAGAGGTTCAAATCATAGAAAGTTAGAGTGTCAGTCCTCTTGTACTTAAGTCGTCATTAAGCATTTTGAACTTAACTCTGATTCTATTTCTGCGTTTCATCGTCAATACGAAGGTCCAAGGCATACAGCAAACCTGAAGTTAAGCATCGGAATCTAAAACTGGTCTCACAGGAGACGTTCAAATCATAGAATGTTAGAGTGTCAGTCCTCTTGTACTTAAGACTGCGTTGTGCCTTTTGTATTAAATTCGGATGCACTGTCTGTGTTTCATCGTCAATAAGAAGGTTTAAGGGATACAGTAAACCTGAAGTGAGGCATCGGAATCTAAAACTGGACTCACAGGAGAGGTTAAAATCATAGAAAGTAGGACTGTCAGTCCTCTTGTACTTAAGTCGGCATTGTGCCTTTTGTACTAAATTCTGATGCAATTTCTGTGATTCATCGTCAATAAGAAGGTCCACGAATACAGTAAACCTGAAGTGAAGCATCGGAATCTATCACTGGACTCACGGGAGAGGTTCAAATCATAGAAAGTAGGAGTGTCAGTCCTCTTGTACTTAAGTTGGCATTGTGCCTTTTGTATTAAATTCGGATGCAATTTCAGTGTTTCATCGTCAATAAGAAGGTCCAAGGGATACAGTAAACCTGAAGTGAAGCATCAGAATCTAAAACTGGACTCACAGGAGAGGTTCAAATCATAGAAAGTTAGAGTGTCAGGCCTGTTGTACTTAAGTCGGCATTGTGTCTTTTGAATTTACTTCCGATTCTTTTCTGTGTTTCATCGTCAACACGAAGGTCGAAGGCATACAGTAAACCCGAAGTTAAGCATGGGAATCAAAAACTGGACTCACAGGAGAGGTTCAAATCATTGATAGTTAGGGTGTCAGTCCTCTTGCACTTAAGTCGGCATTGTGAATTATGTAGTAAATTCGTATGCAATTTATGTGTTTCATCGTCAATAAGAAGGTCCAAAGGATACAGTAAACCTAAAGTGAAGCATCGGAATCTAAAACTGGACTCATAGGAGAGGCTCAAATCATAGAAAGTTAGAGTGTCAGTCATCTTGTACTTAAGTCGGCATTGTGACTTTTGTATTAAATTCGCATGCAATTTCTGTGTTTCATCGACAATATGAAGGTCCAAGGGATACAGTAAACCTGAAGTGAAGCTTCGGAATCTAAAACTGGACTCACAGGAGAGGCTCAAATCATAGAAAGTGAGAGTGTCAGTCCTCTTGTACTTAAGTCGGCATTGTGCCTTTTGTATTAAATTCGGATGCAATTTCTGTGTTTCATCGTCAATAAGAAGGTCCAAGGGATACAGTAAACCTAAAGTGAAGCATCGGAATCTGTAACTGGACTCGCAGGAGAGGTTCAAATCATAGAAAGTTAGAGTGTAAGTCCTCTTGTACTTAAGTCGGCATTGTGCCTTTTCAATTTATTTCCGATGCAAATTTCTGTTTCATCGTCAATAAGAAGGTCCAAGGTATACAGTAAACCTGAAGTGAAGCATCGGAATCTAAAACTGGACTCACAGGAAAGGTTCAAATCATAGAAAGTGAGAGTGTCAGTCCTCTTGTACTTAAGTCGGCATTGTGCCTTTTGTATTAAATTCGGATGCAATTTCTGTGTGTCATTGTCAATAAGAAGGTGCAAGGTATACAGTAAACCTGAAGTGAAGCATCGGAATCTAAAACTGGACTCACAGGAGAGGTTCATTTCATAGAAAGTTAGAGTGTCAATCCTCTTATACTTAAGTTGGCGTTGTGCCTTCTGAATGTAATTCCGATGCAATTTCTGTGTTTCATCGTCAACACGAAGGTCCAAGGTATACAGTAAACCTGACGTTAAGCATCGGAATGTAAAACTGGACTGACAGGAGAGGTTCAAATCATGGGAAATTAGAGTGTCAGTCCTCTAGTACTTAAGTCGGCTATGTGACTTTTGTATTAAATTCGGATGCAATTTTTGTGTTTCATCGTCAATAAGAAGGTCCAAGGGATAAAGTAAACCTGAAGTGAAGCATCGGAATTTCAAACTGGACTCACAGGAGAGGCTCAAATCATAGAAAGTGAGAGTGTCAGTCCTCTTGTACCTAAGTCAGCATTGTGACTTTTGTATTAAATTTGGATATAATTTCTGTGTTTCATAGTCAATAAGAAGTTCCAAGGGATACAGTAAACCTGAAGTCAAGCATCGGAATCTAAAACTGGACTCACAGGAGAGGTTCAAATCATAGAAAGTTTGAGTGTAAGTCCTCTTGTACTTAAGCCGGCATTGTGCCTGTTGAATTTAATTCCGATGCAAATTTCTGTGTTTCATCGTCAATAAGACGGTCCAAGGTATACAGTAAACCTGAAGTGAAGCATCGGAATCTAAAACTGGACTCACAGGAAAGGTTCAAATCATAGAAAGTGAGAGTGTCAGTCCTCTTGTACTTAAGTCGTCATTGTGCCTTTTGTAATAAATTCGGATGCAATTTCTGTGTTGTTCTTCAATAAGAAGGTGCATGGTATACAGTAAACCTGAAGTGAAGCATCGGAATCTAAAACTGGACTCACAGGAGAGGTTCAAATCATAGAAAGTAAGAGTGTCAGTCCTCTTGTACTTAAGTCGGCATTGTGCTTTTGTATTAAATTCGGATGCAATTTATGTGTTTCATCGTCAATAAGAAGGTCTAAGGCATAGAGTAAACCTGAAGTGATGCATCGGATCTAAAACTGGACAAACAGGAGAGATTCAAATCATAGAAAGTTAGTCAGTCCTCTTCTATTTAAGTCGGCATTGTGCCTTTTGTATTAAATTCGGATGCAATTTCTGTGTTTAATCGTCAATAAGATGGTCCAAGGGATACAGTAAACCTGAAGTGAAGCATCGGAATGTAAAACTGGACTCACAGGAGAGGATCAAATCATAGAAAGTGAGTGTGTCAGTCCTTTTGTACTTAAGTCGGCATTGTGCCTTTTGTATTAAATTCCGATGCAATTTCAGTGTTTCATCGTCAATAAGAAGGTGGTAGGTATACAGTAATCCTGATGTGAAGCATCGGAATCTAAAACTGGACTCACAGGAGAGGTTCAAATCATAGAAAGTGGGAGTGTCAGTCCTCTTGTACTTAAGTCGACATTGTGCCTTTTGTATTAAATTTGGCTGCAATTTCTGTGTTTCATCGTCAATAAGAAGATGCAAGGTATACAGTAAACCTGATGTGAAGCATCGGAATCTAAAACTAGACTCACAGGAGAGGTTCATATCATAGAAATTTAGAGTGTCAATCCTCTTATACTTAAGTTGGCGTTGTGCCTTCTGAATGTAATTCCGATGCAATTTCTGTGTTTCATCGTCAATACGAAGGTCCAAGGTATACAGTAAACCCGACGTTAAGCATCGGAATGTAAAACTGGACTCACAGGAGAGGTTCAAATCATAGAAAATTAGAGTGTCAGTCCTCTTGTACTTATGTCAGCATTGTACTTTTGAATTTAATTCCGATGCAATTTCTGTGTTTCATCGTCAATAAGAAGGTCCAAGGTATGCAGTTAACCTGAGGTGAATCATCGGAATCTAAAACTGGACTCACAGGAGAGGTTCAAATCATAGAAAGTGAGGGTGTCAGTCCTCTTGTACTTAAGTCGGCATTGTGCCTTATGCATTAAATTCGAATGCAATTTCTGTATTTCATCGTCAATAAGAAGGTGCATGGTATACAGTAAACCTGAAGTGAAGCATCGGAATCTAATACTGGACTCACAGGAGAGGTTAAAATCATAAAAAGTGAGAGTGTCAGTCCTCTTGTACTTAAGTCGGCATTGTGCCTTTTGTATTAAATTCGGATGCAATTTCCATGTTTCATCGTCAATAAGAAGGTCCAAGGGATACAGAAAACCTAAAGTGAAGCATCGGAATCTAAAACTGGACTCACAGGAGAGGTTCAAATCATAGAAAGTTAGAGTGTCAGTCCTCTTGTACTTAAGTCGTCATTAAGCATTTTGAACTTAACTCTGATTCTATTTCTGCGTTTCATCGTCAATACGAAGGTCCAAGGCATACAGCAAACCTGAAGTTAAGCATCGGAATCTAAAACTGGTCTCACAGGAGACGTTCAAATCATAGAATGTTAGAGTGTCAGTCCTCTTGTACTTAAGACTGCGTTGTGCCTTTTGTATTAAATTCGGATGCACTGTCTGTGTTTCATCGTCAATAAGAAGGTTTAAGGGATACAGTAAACCTGAAGTGAGGCATCGGAATCTAAAACTGGACTCACAGGAGAGGTTAAAATCATAGAAAGTAGGACTGTCAGTCCTCTTGTACTTAAGTCGGCATTGTGCCTTTTGTACTAAATTCTGATGCAATTTCTGTGATTCATCGTCAATAAGAAGGTCCACGAATACAGTAAACCTGAAGTGAAGCATCGGAATCTATCACTGGACTCACGGGAGAGGTTCAAATCATAGAAAGTAGGAGTGTCAGTCCTCTTGTACTTAAGTTGGCATTGTGCCTTTTGTATTAAATTCGGATGCAATTTCAGTGTTTCATCGTCAATAAGAAGGTCCAAGGGATACAGTAAACCTGAAGTGAAGCATCAGAATCTAAAACTGGACTCACAGGAGAGGTTCAAATCATAGAAAGTTAGAGTGTCAGGCCTGTTGTACTTAAGTCGGCATTGTGTCTTTTGAATTTACTTCCGATTCTATTTCTGTGTTTCATCGTCAACACGAAGGTCGAAGGCATACAGTAAACCCGAAGTTAAGCATGGGAATCAAAAACTGGACTCACAGGAGAGGTTCAAATCATTGATAGTTAGGGTGTCAGTCCTCCTGCACTTAAGTCGGCATTGTGAATTATGTAGTAAATTCGAATGCAATTTATGTGTTTCATCGTCAATAAGAAGGTCCAAAGGATACAGTAAACCTAAAGTGAAGCATCGGAATCTAAAACTGGACTCATAGGAGAGGCTCAAATCATAGAAAGTTAGAGTGTCAGTCATCTTGTACTTAAGTCGGCATTGTGACTTTTGTATTAAATTCGCATGCAATTTCTGTGTTTCATCGACAATATGAAGGTCCAAGGGATACAGTAAACCTGAAGTGAAGCTTCGGAATCTAAAACTGGACTCACAGGAGAGGCTCAAATCATAGAAAGTGAGAGTGTCAGTCCTCTTGTACTTAAGTCGGCATTGTGCCTTTTGTATTAAATTCGGATGCAATTTCTGTGTTTCATCGTCAATAAGAAGGTCCAAGGGATACAGTAAACCTAAAGTGAAGCATCGGAATCTGTAACTGGACTCGCAGGAGAGGTTCAAATCATAGAAAGTTAGAGTGTAAGTCCTCTTGTACTTAAGTCGGCATTGTGCCTTTTCAATTTATTTCCGATGCAAATTTCTGTTTCATCGTCAATAAGAAGGTCCAAGGTATACAGTAAACCTGAAGTGAAGCATCGGAATCTAAAACTGGACTCACAGGAAAGGTTCAAATCATAGAAAGTGAGAGTGTCAGTCCTCTTGTACTTAAGTCGGCATTGTGCCTTTTGTATTAAATTCGGATGCAATTTCTGTGTTTCATCGTCAATAAGAAGGTGCATGGTATACAGTAAACCTGAAGTGAAGCATCATAATCCAAAACTGGACTCACAGGAGAGGTTCAAATCATAGAAAGTTAGAGTGTCAGTCCTCTTGTACTTAAATCGGCATTGTGCCTTTTGTATTAAGTTCGGATGCAATTTATGTGTTTCATTGTCAATAAGATGGTACAAGGTATACAGTAAACCTGAAGTGAAGCATCGGAATCCAAAACTGGACCCACAGGAGAGGTTCAAATCATAGAAAGTAAGAGTGTCAGTCCTCTTGTACTTAAGTCGGCATTGTGCCTTTTGCATTAAATTCGGATGCAATTTTTGTGTTTTATCGTAAAAAAGAAGGTGCAAGGTACACAGTAAGCCTCAAGTGAAGCATCGGAATCTAAAACTGGACTCACAGGAGAGGTTAAAATCATAGAGAGTTAGAGTGTCAGTCCTCTTGTATTTAAGTCGGCATTATGCCTTTTGAACTTAATTCCGACGCAATTTCCGTATTTCATCGGCAGTAAGAAGGTGCAAGGTATACAGTAAACCTTAAGTGAAGCATCAGAATCTAAATCTGGACTCACAGGGGAGGTTCGAGTCATAGAAAGAGAAAGTGTCAGTCCTCTTTTACTTAAGTCGGCATTGTGCCTTTTGCATTAAATCCGGATGCAATTTCTGTGTTTCATCGTCAATAAGAAGGTCCAAGGGATACAGTAAACCTGAAGTGAAGCATCGGAATCCAAAACTGGACCCACAGGAGAGGTTCAATTCATAGAAAGTGAGAGTGTCAGTCCTTTTGTACTTAAGTCGGCATTGTGCCTTTTGTATTAAATTCGGATGCAATTTCTGTGTTTTATCGTCAATAAGAAGGTGCAAGGTATACAGTAAGCCTGAAGTGAAGCATCGGAATCTATAACTGGACTCACAGGAGAGGTTCATATCATAGATAGTGATAGTGTCAGTCCTCTTTTACTTAAGTCTGCATTGAGCCTTTTGTATTAAACTCCGATTCAATATCTGTCACTCATCGTCAATAAGAAGGACCAAGGGATACAGTAAACCTGAAGTGAAGCATCGGAATCTAAAACTGGACTCACAGGAGAGGCTCAAATCATAGAAAGTTAGAGTGTCAGTCCTCTTGTACTTATGTCGGCATTGTGCTTTTGAATTTAATTCCGATGCAATTTCTGTGTTTCATCGTCAATAAGAAGGTCCAAGGTATACAGTAAACCTGAAGTGAAGCATCGGAACCTATAACTGGACTCACAGGAGAGGTTCAAATCATAGATAGTGAGAGTGTCAGTCCTCTTTTACTTAAGTCGGCATTGAGCCTTTTGTATTAAACTCCGATTCAATTTCTGTCACTCATCGTCAATAAGAAGGACCAAGGGATACAGTAAACCTGAAGTGAATCATTGGAATGTAAAACTGGACTCACAGGAGAGGTTCAAGTCATAGATAGGGAGAGTGTCAGTCCTCTTTTACTTCAGTTGGCATTGTGCCTTTTGTAACAAATTCGGATTCAAGTTCTGTGTTTCATCGTCAATAAGGAGGTCCAAGGCGTACAGTAAACATGAAGTGAAGCATCGGAATCTAAAACTGGAGTCACAGGAGAGCTTCAAACCATAGAAAGTTACAATGTCAGTCCTGTTGTACTTAAGTCGGCATTGTGCCTTTTGTATTAAATTCGGATGCAATTTCTGTGTTTAATCGTCAATAAGGAGGTCCAAGGGATACAGAAAACCTCAAGTGAAGCATCGGAATCTAAAACTGGACTCACAGGAGAGGTTCAAATCATAGAAAGTGAGAGCGTCAGTCCTCTTGTACTTAAATCGGCATTGTGCCTTACATATTAAATTCGGATGCAATTTCTGTGTTTCATCGTCAATAAGAAGGTGCATGGTATACAGGAATCCTGAAGTGAAGCATCGAAATCTAAAACTGGACTCACAGGAGTGGTTCAAATCATAGAAAGTGAGAGTGTCAGTCCTCTTGTACTTAAGTCGGCATTGTGTCTTTTGTATTAAATTCGGATGCAATTTCTGCGTTTCATCGTCAATAAGAAGGTCCAAGGGATACAGTAAACCTAAAGTGAAGCATCGGAATCTGTAACTGGACTCACAGGAGAGGTTGAAATCATAGAAATTTAGAGTGTTAGTCCTCTTGTACTTAAGTCGGTATTGTGCTTTTGAATTTAATTCCGATGCAATTTCTGTATTTTATCGTCTATAAGAAGGTCCAAGGGATACAGTAAACCTGAAGTGAAGCATCGGAATCTAAAACTGGACTCACAGGAGACGTTCAAATCATAGAATGTTAGAGTGTCAGCCCTCTTGTACTTAAGACTGCATTGTGCCTTTTGTATTAAATTCGGATGCAATTTCTGTGTTTCATCGTCAATAAGAAGGTCCAAGGGATACAGTAAACCTGAAGTGAAGCATCGGAATCTAAAACTGGACTCACAGGAGAGGTTAAAATCATAGAAAGTAGGAGTGTCAGTCCTCTTGTACGTAAGTCGGCATTGTGCCTTTTGTACTAAATTCGGATGCAATTTCTGTGATTCATCGTCATTAAGAAGGTCCAAGGATACAGTATACCTGAAGTGAAGTATCGGAATCTAACACTGGACTCACAGGAGAGGTTCAAATCATAGAAAGTAGGAGTGTCAGTCCTCTTGTACTTAAGTTGGCATTGTGCCTTTTGTATTAAATTCGGATGCAATTTCAGTGTTTCATCGTCAATAAGAAGGTCCAAGCGATTCAGTAAACCAGAAGTGAAGCATCGGAATCTAAAACTGGACTCACAGGAGAGGTTCTAATCATAGAAAGTAAGAGTGTCAGTCCTCTTGTACTTAAGTCGGCATTGTGCCTTTTGCATTAAATTCGGTTGCAATTTTTGTGTTTTATCGTAAAAAAGAAGGTGCAAGGTATACAGTAAGCCTCAAGTGAAGCATCGGAATCTAAAACTGGACTCACAGGAGAGGTTAAAATCATAGAAAGTTAGAGTGTCAGTGCTCTTGTATTTAAGTCGGCATTATGCCTTTTGAACTTAATTCCGACGCAATTTCCGTATTTCATCGGCAGTAAGAAGCTGCAAGGTATACAGTAAACCTTAAGTGAAGCATCAGAATCTAAATCTGGACTCACAGGGGAGGTTCGAGTCATAGAAAGAGAAAGTGTCAGTCCTCTTTTACTTAAGTCGGCATTGTGCCTTTTGCATTAAATTCGGATGCAATTTCTGTGTTTCATCGTCAATAAGAAGGTCCAAGGGATACAGTAAACCTGAAGTGAAGCATCGGAATCCAAAACTGGACCCACAGGAGAGGTTCAATTCATAGAAAGTGAGAGTGTCAGTCCTTTTGTACTTAAGTCGGCATTGTGCCTTTTGTATTAAATTCGGATGCAATTTCTGTGTTTTATCGTCAATAAGAAGGTGCAAGGTATACAGTAAGCCTGATGTGAAGCATCGGAATCTATAACTGGACTCACAGGAGAGGTTCAAATAATAGATAGTGAGAGTGTCAGTCCTCTTTTACTTAAGTCGGCATTGAGCCTTTTGTATTAAACTCCGATTCAATTTCTGTCACTCATCGTCAATAAGAAGGACCAAGGGATACAGTAAACCTGAAGTGAAGCATCGGAATCTAAAACTGGACTCACAGGAGAGGCTCAAATCATAGGAAGTTAGAGTGTCAGTCCTCTTGTACTTATGTCGGCATTGTGCTTTTGAATTTAATTCCGATGCAATTTCTGTGTTTCATCGTCAATAAGAAGGTCCAAGGTATACAGTAAACCTGAAGTGAAGCATCGGAATCTATAACTGGACTCACAGGAGAGGTTCAAATCATAGATAGTGAGAGTGTCAGTCCTCTTTTACTTAAGTCGGCATTGAGCCTTTTGTATTAAACTCCGATTCAATTTCTGTCACTCATCGTCAATAAGAAGGACCAAGGGATACAGTAAACCTGAAGTGAATCATCGGAATGTAAAACTGGACTCACAGGAGAGGTTCAAGTCATAGATAGGGAGAGTGTCAGTCCTCTTTTACTTCAGTTGGCATTGTGCCTTTTGTAACAAATTTGGATTCAAGTTCTGTGTTTCATCGTCAATAAGGAGGTCCAAGGCGTACAGTAAACATGAAGTGAAGCATCGGAATCTAAAACTGGAGTCACAGGAGAGGTTCAAATCATAGAAAGTTACAATGTCAGTCCTGTTGTACTTAAGTCGGCATTGTGCCTTTTGTATTAAATTCGGATGCAATTTCTGTGTTTAATCGTCAATAAGGAGGTCCAAGGGATACAGAAAACCACAAGTGAAGCATCGGAATCTAAAACTGGACTCACAGGAGAGGTTCAAATCATAGAAAGTGAGAGTGTCAGTCCTCTTGTACTTAAATCGGCATTGCGCCTTACATATTAAATTCGGATGCAATTTCTGTGTTTCATCGTCAATAAGAAGGTGCATGGTATACAGGAATCCTGAAGTGAAGCATCGAAATCTAAAACTGGACTCACAGGAGTGGTTCAAATCATAGAAAGTGAGAGTGTCTGTCCTCTTGTACTTAAGTCGGCATTGTGCCTTTTGTATTAAATTCGGATGCAATTTCTGCGTTTCATCGTCAATAAGAAGGTCCAAGGGATACAGTAAACCTAAAGTGAAGCATCGGAATCTGTAACTGGACTCACAGGAGAGGTTGAAATCATAGAAATTTAGAGTGTTAGTCCTCTTGTACTTAAGTCGGTATTGTGCTTTTGAACTTAATTCCGATGCAATTTCTGTATTTTATCGTCTATAAGAAGGTCCAAGGGATACAGTAAACCTGAAGTGAAGCATCGGAATCTAAAACTGGACTCACAGGAGACGTTCAAATCATAGAATGTTAGAGTGTCAGTCCTCTTGTACTTAAGACTGCATTGTGCCTTTTGTATTAAATTCGGATGCAATTTCTGTGTTTCATCGTCAATAAGAAGGTCCAAGGGATACAGTAAACCCGAAGTGAAGCATCGGAATCTAAAACTGGACTCACAGGAGAGGTTAAAATCATAGAAAGTAGGAGTGTCAGTCCTCTTGTACGTAAGTCGGCATTGTGCCTTTTGTACTAAATTCGGATGCAATTTCTGTGATTCATCGTCAATAAGAAGGTCCAAGGATACAGTAAACCTGAAGTGAAGCATCGGAATCTAACACTGGACTCACAGGAGAGGTTCAAATCATAGAAAGTAGGAGTGTCAGTCCTCTTGTACTTAAGTTGGCATTGTGCCTTTTGTATTAAATTCGGATGCAATTTCAGTGTTTCATCGTCAATATGATGGTCCAAGGGATACAGTAAACCTGAAGTGAAGCATCGGAATCTAAAACTGGACTCATAGGAGAGGCTCAAATCATAGAAAGTTAGAGTGTCAGTCATCTCGTACTTAAGTCGGCATTGTGACTTTTGTATTAAATTCGCATGCAATTTCTGTGTTTCATCGACAATATGAACGTCCAAGTAATAGAGTAAACCTGAAGTGAAGCTTCGGAATCTATAACTGTACTCACAGGAGAGGTTCAAATCATAGAAAGTTAGAGAGTCAGTTCTCTTGTACTTAAGTCGGCATTGTGCATTTTGTATTAAATTCGGATACAATTACTGTGTTTCTTCGTCAATAAGAAGGTCCAAGAGATACAGTAAACCTGAAGTGAAGCATCGGAATTTAATACTGGACTCACAGGAGAGGTTGAAATCATAGAAATTTAGAGTGTCAGTCCTCTTGTACTTAAGTCGGTATTGTGCTTTTGAATTTAATTCCGATGCAATTTCTGTGTTTTATCGTCAATAAGAAGGTCCAAGGTATACAGTAAACCTGAGGTGAACCATCGGAATCCAAAACTGGACTCACAGGAGAGGTTCAAATCATAGATAGTGAGAGTGTCGGTCCTCTTTTACTTCAGTTGGCACTGTGCCTTTTGCATTAAATTCGGATTCAATTTCTGTGTTTCATCGTCAATAAGAAGGTCCAAGGGATACAGAAAACCTAAAGTGAAGCATCGGAATCTAAAACTGGACTCACAATAGAGGCTCAAATCATAGTAAGTTAGAGTGTCAGTCCTCTTGTACTTAAGTCGGCATTGTGACTTTTGTATTAAATTCGCATGCAATTTCTGTGTTTCATCGACAATATGAAGGTCCAAGGGATACAGTAAACCTGATGTGAAGCATCGGAATCTAAAACTGGACTCTGAGATATTCGCAATTTTTGACTTAATTAAAACAGCAAATACGAGTAGTTAATACTTTCAGCCAGAAGGCAAATACTTGTTTGTAAATAATGATTAATGTATAATGAGGCGTCGCATAGCGACGGTGGAATTTTCTAGTGATGTAATTTGTCGTCTTTGGGCGGCAATAAAAACAGAAAAATACGGATAGATATACGATCCTTCACTATTTTGTTCGCTGGAGAACAAATGAAGCCTGGAGCGCTAAGAAGACTTGTACTGTTTTTCTGAAGTAAGACGGACGCAGATTTGTGGCAGTCTGATCTAATTTTTACTAAATGTATAAAAACGTGTATGTCTGAGTTGAGTGAAGTGTAAAGAACTGTTGTAACTTACCGTGACGACGCACGAGCGAATCAAAGTAGACAATGGCTATATAAAAGAGCGCTAAATGGACATGATACGGACATAAAAATCTACCGTCATTGTTGTATTAAGCTTAAGGTACGATATATGTTTTAGTTATAATATATATTTGTTTTGGGAATACTGAATCATTTAGCAGTGCTCATTCCTATTATCTCCTCAGTATTATTTTCATTTTAATTATGCACTTTGCTAATATTACAGACACCAAGATCAGCTGTCTAATGTGCGTGTTACATTGATATAAAGAAAACTGTTTTACGTCTTCTTGCATCAGCTTTAATATCGAATTTCCCTTTTGTGTGATGTTACAGTTGTTTTAGCGCCCTTAAGAACTTTCTGGTCCCTTAGGAAATTGTTGTGTCATAACAATAACTTCACAACCGGGTATGATCGTATCTACGATCATGAAGTAATTAGAAAGACGATAACGCAATTTCTTAATCAATAGCACGCTAGTTGAGACTGCCTCAAGCCACGCGAAACTGCAAGTAGAAACTATTCACATCTCATAATGCAATATTTTATGACAATGGTCAATCCATGATTCTTACGCCAATTGCGAATGATAAAACAGTAAGCTAAATCTCAATTTCCAACTTTTCATTGAATAACAACATCACTTTTATTTTGTAACATCACACTTGGCGCCCGAAACCAGGAGTAATAAAAGGGTTCGAGTATAAAATGGAAGTGCTTCCCCACTCAACGTTCTGCAAAGCAAACTCGTGGGGTTGATTTTGTGACACCTTTTGAGGAGATAGTTAATAATTTGCCACACACTTCCACAGGTTTTACTCCACACGAGTTGATATCTCGAAAGAAGGATCAGAATGAGTGGGTTGATCCTCTTCCCAAGATACCTATCCCTGAGGTAGATCAAGGTGTCAAAATTCGAGAAGCTTTAAGTTCCATTACCACCAATGCTCAATTAAGGAAGAAAGGCTATGATAAAAAAGTAAACAAAGTTGTAAATTACCATGTAGGTGAAAAGGTATTACTTAAGACTCATTTCAAGCCATCATTAATATGTAAGAAAAATCGCAAGTGGCAACATACGTACCAAGGTCCTTACCTTATTTTAAGGAAACCACACATAGGGAGTTATTTATTAACTGACCCGGCTACGGGGAGAGTAAAAGGCTTATTTCACCAAAAAGACTTAAAGAAATTTTATAATGGTAGTGGTTAAATACTGTCGTGGAAATGAATTCTTGCTTACTGGAAATTTCCTTGTGTGAACTGTTAGTGATAAGTATTGTGTTGAACAGCGCACTGACTACATGGTAACGGCTATTACATGTAAATTTTAAGTATTAAATGCTATGTATGAAAAAATTGTTTATAGTGATGGACATTGAACTGATATTTCTTCAACAAGCTGAAGCAGGAAATTGGGGTTGCACCAAGAATTTCAATTTAATTTTAAGTTAGTATTAAAAAAAAAAAGTGCTTGCGAGGCGATTGCCCGGAGGTATATAAATATGTAAAGGTGAGAAATGGAGAAGGATGCGTAAATAAGCACTTCTCTCAAGGTACAAGAAGATAGATTTATTTTTAGTAATGTAAGTACTTGAAGTTCTGTTGTAAAAGCCTAAATTACCTGCTTAAAAAAAATGTACATGGTCAAACAGTGCAGACAGTGGACAGGAGTAGAAGAAATAGCTTAAAGTTCAGTTAAAGCGTGCTGTTAAATGGAAAAACAAGTGGTAACCCACATGCGTTCACGCAAGGAGACAATAAGCTGTAGTAAACTAAGTGAGGTGAAACACAGTAAAAATAGAGGCAAACCATGAAGCATCAATAATGTAGCGTAAGTACTCCACGAGGCCAGTAATTGCTATGAAAGTAAACTATTTCCCTGTGATCTGAGCCCAATGTAAAGAGTATATGAGGAATGTTAGCTGACGAATTGATTTCAGTAGAATAAAGGTACTAAATAACCACACAGCAAGCCCCCTGTATCATAAATAAGTCCAAGTAAAGATCTTCAGAAGATTTGTAGTGTAATCTAGCGACCATTCAATACCCTAATTGAAGGCTAATCCAAAGAACAAGCAATTCAGTGATATTTAAACTTAGTACTGACTATAACCAGAGTGAGACGTAGAAGTAGCAAAGCATGCTGTAATGAAGGACGTTGAAATTTATATATGTGCCTATGTTTATTATGATAATTTTATTTACATGCAGATTTTATTGTAAAAATGTCTCCTAAGACACTCCTCTCATGAAATCCATTTTCCTTGTGCCCGTTCCTTTTGATCCTGGTTCATTAACCCAGACCAAGGGTCGACTTGTAAAAGGCACGTGTGCTTCGAGGCAAAGCAGTGCTTATGAGAAATGAGACACGTAGCGTGATGAACTTCGCTAGCTTTGGTAATGTTTGTTAGGGACCGGTTGCGTAAACCCAGTGAACTGTCGGTAATTCCATTCATGCGAAAAAAAAAAGTAGACACGCGTTACCCTATTTTTTTTTTTTAAACAGAGAACGATTGCTGAGTACATGAAGCGAAGAGGGAGATCTATTGTTATCCAGTCTGCCCTCAAATATATAAAAAAAAAAGATTCAGCGTTAAATGCATACTCGTTAAGTAGTAGATATGCTGCGTGGCAGTAGAAAATGATCTTGGGTGCACTAAAGAATAAATGCAACGAGTGTTGCGAAACCTGTAGTTCTCATAATGAGGAGATGAGCCCTTAAAAGAAAGTTTGAAAGAATATTTTTAGGTTCACTAGTGAAAGTAAACCTTGAGATATAAAGAGTCCATTCATAAAGCAGTTGTTCACTTGACTTAACAAAAGGAGTGACCATTAATTGTAAATATTAGCTCGTAAGTGATCTTTTGTAAATAGTAGAATATAAGTCTTTCTGTACCAATGGAGGAAACCTGCAAAATTGGTTGTTTTGTAAATGAACTCTATCGGCGAAGGAACTAAGCACGAATGCTGTGTGAAGATGCACACTAAAGTGCGACGTGCATAATAAAAGTAACTGTTCACTGTATATCAGCGGTAGTGTTGTACTGCAAGTGTAAAAAGAAGTAAAGGCTACGACAACAGGTGCAACGCAAAGTTCAGTGTTGTTCTAAGTGCAGCGACAGCTAAAACATTCGTCGTCACTTACCTGTGAGCCTCATGGGAGGCAGTTCACAGAGAAGTATGGAGGCAGCTTCAGTGTCTGGCTCCTCCGATGGAAAACGCGCGCGAGGTGTTTGTATCGATGCACTCGTGAGATACGAAGTTCACAAAAAAAAAAGGAGCACTCGACGACCTGCAGCTCTGTTACAGCCTGAGCGCGAACGGATACTGAGTGTTGGAGCTCACGCAACACTGTGCAGCCGCTGTGAGTGGCTGACGTGTGGGTGACGAAACAATCCAAACTTTAAACTGCTAACCGCCATGACTTCCATCGTACATACTGGAGGAAAGACATTTGTACACTTGTGTGACTACATCTTCATATGTAAGTTAAGCGATTTTCTTGAGTTGAAGTTAAGATGAGTGAGAAGTAGATTGTTAGATAACTCAGACCTTAAAGCCATTAATACCGGCACTCCTGAACACTGCTAAAATGAATCATAATCCTGTCTCTTAATGGACAAAGAAAATGAATGTGCACTATAGGAAGACCCTAAACTCCAGACCAGTCCCGATCCTTCAAAAATGTATCCAATAGGTTGTAAGTTATACTGATAATTTTCAATTTCTTCTGTTTCATATTGTAAATAAAAACCCGGGAAGCCACTTGAATTCCTGGCACCACAGTGGAAAGGACAGATGTACTGCATGATGAACGCCGTAGACAGCTAACACAGAAAGTGAAAGCATCACGAAGTGTAGTGCTACGTTATTAAACTGTAATTGAACCACAATGAGTCAACAGATGCTCGAACATTGTCCACTCTAGTTTAGTGAAAATAAGCACTCACTGTACTCATGTATTAGTTGTTAAGCTCAAGAGAAAGTAATTTCTGAATTCTATCCCCTGAAGAGCGAAATGAACGTTCACTTATTGTTATAAGCAAATATGGACCAAACTTAAAAATGCACATAAATGTTAGTCTTGGTATTATGTAATGAAGTGACTGATGAACAAAGAATGAAAAACTTTATTTTGAAAAATGATAAATATCTGATATATGTTTATAAATGTAATTTCAATTTAAGTACAAAGTACGCCAGTAACATTATGTAAATGTCACACCAAAAATCACGAATATCTCATGAGGACATGAGGATCGAGGAAATCCTTCGGCATTCCCTCTCTCCTCATGGGAGGCAATGAGATATTCGCTATTTTTGACTTCATTAAAACAGCAAATACGAGTAGTTAATACTTTCAGCCAGAAGGCAAATACTTGTTTGTAAATAATGATTAATGTATAATGAGGCGTCGCATAGCGACGGTGGAATTTTCTAGTGATGTAATTTGTCGTCTTTGGGCGGCAATAAAAACAGAAAAATACGGATAGATATACGATCCTTCACTATTTTGTTCGCTGGAGAACAAATGAAGCCTGGAGCGCTAAGAAGACTTGTACTGTTTTTCTGAAGTAAGACGGACGCAGGTTTGTGGCAGTCTGATCTAATTTTTACTAAATGTATAAAAACGTGTATGTCTGAGTTGAGTGAAGTGTAAAGAACTGTTGTAACTTACCGTGACGACGCACGAGCGACTCAAAGAAGACAATGGCTATATAAAAGAGCGCTAAATGGACATGATACGGACATAAAAATCTACCGTCATTGTTGTATTATGCTTAAGGTACGATATATGTTTTAGTTATAATAAATATTTGTTCTGGGAATACTGAATCATTTAGCAGTGCTCATTCCTATTATCTCCTCAGTATTATTTTCATTTTAATTATGCACTTTGCTAATATTACAGACACCAAAATCAGCAGTCTAATGTGCGTGTTACATTGATAAAAAGAAAACTGTTTTATCGTCTTCTAGCATCAGCTTTAATATCGAATTTCCATTTTGTGTGATGTTACAGATGTTTTTGCGCCCTTAAGAACTTTCTAGTCCCTTAGGAAATTGTTTTGTCATAACAATAACTTCACAACCGGGTATGATCGTATCTACGATCATGAAGTAATTAGAAAGACGATAACGCAATTTCTTAATCAATGGCACGCTAGTTGAGACTGCCTCAAGCCACGCGAAACTGCAAGTAGAAGCTATTCACATCTCATAATGCAATATTTTATGACAATGGTCAATCCATGATTCTTACGCCAATTGCGATTGATAAAACAGTAAGCTAAATCTCAATTTCCAACTTTCCATTGAATAACAACATCACTTTTATTTTGTAACATCACAACTCACAGGAGAGGTTCAAATCATAGAAAGTTAGTGTGTCAGTCCTCTTGTACTTAAGTCGGCATTGTGCCTTTTGTATTAAATTCGGATGCTATTTCTGTGTTTCATCGTCAATGAGAAGGTCCAAGGGATACAGTAAACCTGAAGTGAAGCTTCGGAATCTAGAACTGGACTCACAGGAGAGGTTCAAATCATAGAAAGAGTGTCAGTCCTCTTGTACTTAAGTCGGCATTGTGCATTTTGTATTAAATTCGGATACAATATCTGTGTTTCATCGTCAATGAGAAGGTCCAGGGGATACAGTAAACCTGACGTGAAGCATAGGAATCTAAAACTGGACTCACAGGAGAGGTTCAAATCATAAAACGTTACAGTGTCAGTCCTCTTGTACTTAAGATGGCATGTGCCTTTTGCATTTAATTCCGATGCAATTTCTGTGTTTCATCGTCAATAAGAAGGGTCAAGGTATACAATAAACCGGAGGTGAACCATCGGAATCTAAAACTGGACTCACAGGAGAGGTTCAAATCATAGATAGTGAGAGAGTCAGTCCTCTGTTACTTAAGTCGGCATTGTGCCTTTTGTAATAAATTCGGATGCAATTTCTGTGTTTAATCGACAATAAGAAGGTCCAAGGGATACAGTAAACCTGAAGTGAAGCATCGGAATCTCAAACTGGACTCACAGGAGAGGTTGAAATCACGGAAAGTTAGAGTGTCAGTCCTCTTGTACTTAAGACGGCATTGTGCCTTTTGTATTAAGGTTGGAGGCAATTTCTGTGTTTCGTCGTCAATAAGAAGGTCCAAGGGATACAGTAAACCTGAAGTGAAGCTTCGGAATCTAAAACTGGACTCACAGGAGAGGTTCAAATCATAGAAAGAGTGTCAGTCCTCTTGTACTTAAGTCGACATTGTGCATTTTGTATTAAATTCGGATACAATATCTGTGTTTAATCGTCAATAAGAAGGTCCAAAGGATACAGTAAACCTGAAGTTAAGCATCGGAATCTAAAACTGGACTCACAGGAGATGTTCAAATCATAGAAAGAGAATGTGTCAGTCCGCTTTAACTTAAGTCGGCATTTTGCCATTGGTATTAAATTCGGATGCAATTTCTGTGTTTCATCGTCAATAAGAAGGTCCAAGGTATACAGTAAACCTGAAGTGAAGCATCGGAATCTAAAACTGGACTCACAGGACAGGTTCATATCATAGAAAGTGAGAGTGACAGTCCTCTTGTACTTAAGCTGGCATTGTGCCTTTTGTTTAAATTCCGATGCAGTTTCTGTGTTTCATCGTCAATAAGATGGTGCAAGGTATACAGTAGCCTGAAGTGAAGCATCGGAATCTAAAAATGGAGCCACAGGAGAGGTTCAAATTATAGATAGTGAGAGTGTCAGTCCTCTTTTACTTAAGTCGGCATTGTGCCTTTTGTATTAAATTCAGATTCAATTTCTGTGTTTCATCGTCAATAAGGTGCAAGGGATACAGTAAACCTGAAGTGAAGCATCGGAATCTAAAACTGGACTCACAGGAGAGGTTCAAATCATTGAAAGTTAGAGTGTCAATCGTCTTGTACTTAAGTCGGCAATGTGCCTTCTGAATTTAATTCCGATGCAATTTCTGTGTTTCATCGTCAATACGAATGTCCAAGGTATATAGTAAACCTGAAGTTAAGCATCGGAATCTAAAACTGGGCTCACAGGAGAGTTTCAAATAATAGAAAGTTAGAGTGTCAGTCATTTTGTGCTTAAGTCGGCATTGTGCCTTTTGTATTAAATTCGGATGCAATTTCTGTGTTTCATCGACAATAAGAAGGTCCAAGGGATACAGTAAACCTGAAGTGAAGCATCGGAATCTAAAACTGGACTCACAGGAAAGGTTCAAATCATAGAAAGTAGGAGTGTCAGTCCTCTTGCACTTAAGACAGCATTGTGCCTTTTGTATTAATTTCGGATGCAATTTCTGTGTTTCATTGTCAATAAGTAGGTCCAAGGTATACAGTAAACCTGAAGTGAAGCATCGGAATCTAAAACAGGTCTCACAGGAGAGGTTCAAATCATAAAACGTTAGAGTGTCAGTCCTCTTGTACTTAAGACGGCATGTGCCTTTTGTATTAAATTCGGATGCAATTTCTGTGTTTCATCGTCAATAAGAAGGTCCAAGGGATACAGTAAACCTGAAGTGAAGCTTCCGAATCTAGAACTGGACTCACAGGAGAGGTTCAAATCATAGAAAGAGTGTCAGTCCTCTTGTACTTAAGTCGGCATTGTGCATTTTGTATTAAATTCGGATACAATATCTGTGTTTCATCGTCAATGAGAAGGTCCAGGGGATACAGTAAACCTGACGTGAAGCATAGGAATCTAAAACTGGACTCACAGGAGAGGTTCAAATCATAAAACGTTACAGTGTCAGTCCTCTTGTACTTAAGATGGCATGTGCCTTTTGCATTTAATTCCGATGCAATTTCTGTGTTTCATCGTCAATAAGAAGGGTCAAGGTATACAATAAACCGGAGGTGAACCATCGGAATCTAAAACTGGACTCACAGGAGAGGTTCAAATCATAGATAGTGAGAGAGTCAGTCCTCTGTTACTTAAGTCGGCATTGTGCCTTTTGTAATAAATTCGGATGCAATTTCTGTGTTAATCGTCAATAAGAAGGTCCAAGGGATACAGTAAACCTGAAGTGAAGCATCGGAATCTCAAACTGGACTCACAGGAGAGGTTGAAATCACGGAAAGTTAGAGTGTCAGTCCTCTTGTACTTAAGACGGCATTGTGCCTTTTGTATTAAGGTTGGAGGCAATTTCTGTGTTTCGTCGTCAATAAGAAGGTCCAAGGGATACAGTAAACCTGAAGTGAAGCTTCGGAATCTAAAACTGGACTCACAGGAGAGGTTCAAATCATAGAAAGAGTGTCAGTCCTCTTGTACTTAAGTCGACATTGTGCATTTTGTATTAAATTCGGATACAATATCTGTGTTTAACCGTCAATAAGAAGGTCCAAAGGATACAGTAAACCTGAAGTTAAGCATCGGAATCTAAAACTGGACTCACAGGAGATGTTCAAATCATAGAAAGAGAAAGTGTCAGTCCGCTTTAACTTAAGTCGGCATTTAGCCATTGGTATTAAATTCGGATGCAATTTCTGTGTTTCATCGTCAATAAGAAGGTCCAAGGTATACAGTAAACCTGAAGTGAAGCATCGGAATCTAAAACTGGACTCACAGGACAGGTTCATATCATAGAAAGTGAGAGTGACAGTCCTCTTGTACTTAAGCTGGCATTGTGCCTTTTGTTTAAATTCCGATGCAGTTTCTGTGTTTCATCGTCAATAAGATGGTGCAAGGTATACAGTAGCCTGAAGTGAAGCATCGGAATCTAAAAATGGAGCCACAGGAGAGGTTCAAATTATAGATAGTGAGAGTGTCAGTCCTCTTTTACTTAAGTCGGCATTGTGCCTTTTGTATTAAATTCAGATTCAATTTCTGTGTTTCATCGTCAATAAGGTGCAAGGGATACAGTAAACCTGAAGTGAAGCATCGGAATCTAAAACTGGACTCACAGGAGAGGTTCAAATCATTGAAAGTTAGAGTGTCAATCGTCTTGTACTTAAGTCGGCAATGTGCCTTCTGAATTTAATTCCGATGCAATTTCTGTGTTTCATCGTCAATACGAATGTCCAAGGTATATAGTAAACCTGAAGTTAAGCATCGGAATCTAAAACTGGGCTCACAGGAGAGTTTCAAATAATAGAAAGTTAGAGTGTCAGTCATTTTGTGCTTAAGTCGGCATTGTGCCTTTTGTATTAAATTCGGATGCAATTTCTGTGTTTCATCGACAATAAGAAGGTCCAAGGGATACAGTAAACCTGAAGTGAAGCATCGGAATCTAAAACTGGACTCACAGGAAAGGTTCAAATCATAGAAAGTAGGAGTGTCAGTCCTCTTGCACTTAAGACAGCATTGTGCCTTTTGTATTAATTTCGGATGCAATTTCTGTGTTTCATTGTCAATAAGTAGGTCCAAGGTATACAGTAAACCTGAAGTGAAGCATCGGAATCTAAAACAGGTCTCACAGGAGAGGTTCAAATCATAAAACGTTAGAGTGTCAGTCCTCTTGTACTTAAGACGGCATGTGCCTTTTGTATTAAATTCGGATGCAATTTCTGTGTTTCATCGTCAATAAGAAGGTCCAAGGGATACAGTAAACCTGAAGTGAAGCAACGGAATCTAAAACTGGACTCACAGGAGAGGTTCAAATCATTGAAAGTTAGAGTGTCAATCCTCTTGTACTTAAGTCGGCATTGTGCCTTCTGAATTTAATTCCGAAGCAATTTCTGTGTTTCATCGTCAATACGAAGGTCCAAGGTATATAGTAAACCTGAAGTTAAGCAACGGAATCTAAAACTGGACTCACAGGAGATGTTCAAATCATAGAAAGAGAAAGTGTCAGTCCGCTTTAACTTAAGTCGGCATTGTGCCTTTGGTATTAAATTCGGATGCAATTTCTGTGTTTCATCGTCAATAAGGAGATCCAAGGTATACAGTAAACCTGAAGTGAAGCATCGGAATCTGAAACTGGACTCATAGGAGAGGTTCAAATCGTAGAAAGAGAGAGTGACAGTCCTCTTGTACTTAAGCTGGCATTGTGCGTTTTGTTTAAATTCTGATGCAATTTCTGTGTTACATCGTCAAAAAGAAGGTGCAAGGTATACAGTAGCCTGACGTGAAGCATCGGAATCTAAAAATGGAGTCACAGGAGAGGTTCAAATCATAGATAGTGAGAGTGTCAGTCCTCTTTTACTTAAGTCGGCATTGTGCCTTTTGTATTCAATTCAGATTCAATTTCTGTGTTTCATCGTCAATAAGGTGCAAGGGATACAGAAAACCTGAAGTGAAGCATCGGAATCTAAAACTGGACTCACAGGAGAGGTTCAAATAATAGAAAGGTAGAGTGTCAGTCATCTTGTGCTTAAGTCGGCATTGTGCCTTTTGTGTTAAATTCGGATGCAATTTCTGTGCTTCATCGTCAAAAAGAAGGTCCAAGGGATACAGTAAACCTGAAGTGAAGCATCGGAATCTGAAACTGGACTCACAGGAGAGGTTCAAATCATAGAAAGTTAGAGTGCCAGTCCTCTTATACTTAAGTCGGCATTGTGCTTTTTGTATTAAATTCGGATGCAATTTCTGTGTTTCATCGACAATAAGAAGGTCCAAGTGATACAGTAAACCTGAAGTGACGCATCGGAATCTAAAACTGGACTCACAGGAGAGGTTCAAATCATAGTAAGTTTGAGTGTCAGCCCTCTTCTACTTAAGTCGGCATTGTGCCTTTTGTATTAAATTCGGATGCAATTTCTGTGTTTAATCGTCAATAAGAAGGTCCAAGGGATACAGTAAACCTGAAGTGAAGCATCGGAATCTCAAACTGGACTCACAGGAGAGGTTCAAATCATGGAAAGTTAGAGTGTCAGTCCACTTGTACTTATGACGGCATTGTGCCTTTTGTATTAAATTTGGATGCAATTTCTGTGTTTCATCGTCAATAAGATGGTCCAAGGGATACAGTAAACCTGAAGTGAAGCATCGGAATCTAAAACTGGACTCACAGGAGAGGTTTAAATCATAGGAAGTAGGAGTGCCAGTCCTCTTGCACATAAGACAGCATTGTGACTTTTGTATTAATTTCGGATGCAATTTCTGTTTTTCATTGTCAATAAGTAGGTTCAAGGTATACAGTAAACCTGAAGTCAAGCACTGGAATCTAAAACGGGACTCACAGGAGAGGTTCAAATCATAGAACGTTAGAGTGTCAGTCCTCTTGTAATTAAACGGCATGTGCTTTTTGTATTAAATTCGGATGCAATTTCTGTGTTTCATCGTCAATAAGAAGGTCCAAGGGATACAGTAAACCTGAAGTGAAGCTTCGGAATCTAAAACTGGAGTCACAGGAGAGGTTGAAATCATAGAAAGAGTGTCAGTCCTCTTTTACATAAGTCGGCATTGTGCCTTTTGTATTAAATTCGGATTCAATTTCTGTGTTTCATCGTCAATAAGGTCCAAGGCATACAGTAAACCTTAAGTGAAGCATCGGAATCTAAAACTGGACCCACAGGAGAGCTTCAAACCATTGACAGTTTGAGTGTCAGTCCACTTGCACTTAAGTCGGCATTGTGCCTTTTAAATTTAATTCCGATGCAATTTCTGTGTTTCATCGTCAATAAGAAGGACCAAGGTATACAGTAAACTGGATGTGAACCATCGGAATCTAAAACTGGACTCACAGGAGAGGTTCAAATCATAGAGAGTGAGAGTGTCAGTCCTCTTTTACTTAAGTCGGCATTGTGCATTTTGTATTAAATTCAGATGCAATTTTTGTGTTTCATCGACAACAAGAAGGTCCAAGTGATACAGTAAACCTGAAGTGAAGCATCGGAATCTAAAATTGGACTCACAGGAGAGGTTCAAATCATAGAAAGTTAGAGTGTCAGTCCTCTTGTACTTAAGTCGGCATTGTGCTTTTTGTATCAAATTCGGATGCAATTTCTGTGTTTAATCGTCAATAAGAAGGCCCAAGGGATACAGTAAACCTGAAGTGGAGCATCGGAATCTAAAACTGGACTCACAGGAGAGGTTTAAATCATAGGAAGTAGTGGTGTCAGTCCTCTTGCACTTAAGACAGCATTGTGCCTTTTGTATTAATTTCGGATGCAATTTTTGTTTTTCATTGTCAACAAGTAGGTTCAAGGTATACAGTAAACCTGAAGTGAAGCATCGGAATCTAAAACGGGACTCACAGGAGAGGTTCAAATCATAGAACGTTAGAGTGTCAGTCCTCTTGTACTTAAGACGGCATGTGCCTTTTGTATTAATTTCGGATGCAATTCCTGTGTTTCATCGTCAATAAGAAGGTCCAAGGGATACAGTGAACCTGAAGTGAAGCTTCAGGATCTAAAACTGGACTCACGGGAGAGGTTCAAATCATAAAAAGAGTGTCAGTCTTCTTGTACTTAAGTCAGCATTGTGCATTTTGTATTAAATTCGGATACAATATCTGTGTTTCATCGTCAATAAGAAGGTCCAAGGGATACAGTAAACCTGAAGCGAAGCAACGGAATCTAAAACTGGACTCACAGGAGAGGTTCAAATCATAGAAAGTTAGAGTGTCAGCCCTCTTCTACTTAAGTCGGCATTTTGCCTTTTGTATTAAATTCGGATGCAATTTCTCTGTTTAATCGTCAATAAGAAGGTCCAAGGGATACAGTAAACCTGAAGTGAAGCATCGGAATCTCAAACTGGACTCACAGGAGAGGTTCAAATCATGGAAAGTTAGAGTGTCAGTCCACTTGTACTTATGACGGCATTGTGCCTTTTGTATTAAATTTGGATGCAATTTCTGTGTTTCATCGTCAATAAGATGGTCCAAGGGATACAGTAAACCTGAAGTGAAGCATCGGAATCTAAAACTGGACTCACAGGAGAGGTTTAAATCATAGGAAGTAGGAGTGCCAGTCCTCTTGCACATAAGACAGCATTGTGACTTTTGTATTAATTTCGGATGCAATTTCTGTTTTTCATTGTCAATAAGTAGGTTCAAGGTATACAGTAAACCTGAAGTCAAGCACTGGAATCTAAAACGGGACTCACAGGAGAGGTTCAAATCATAGAACGTTAGAGTGTCAGTCCTCTTGTAATTAAGACGGCATGTGCCTTTTGTATTAAATTCGGATGCAATTTCTGTGTTTCATCGTCAATAAGAAGGTCCAAGGGATACAGTAAACCTGAAGGGAAGCTTCGGAATCTAAAACTGGAGTCACAGGAGAGGTTGAAATCATAGAAAGAGTGTCAGTCCTCTTTTACATAAGTCAGCATTGTGCCTTTTGTATTAAATTCGGATTCAATTTCTTTGTTTCATCGTCAATAGGGTCCAAGGCATACAGTAAAATTTAAATGAAGCATCGGAATCTAAAACTGGACCCACAGGAGAGCTTCAAACCATTGACAGTTTGAGTGTCAGTCCACTTGCACTTAAGTCGGCATTGTGCCTTTTGTTTTTAATTCCGATGCAATTTCTGTGTTTCATCGTCAATAAGAAGGACCAAGGTATACAGTAAACTGGAGGTGAACCATCGGAATCTAAAACTGGACTCACAGGAGAGGTTCAAATCATAGAGAGTGAGAGTGTCAGTCCTCTTTTACTTAAGTCGGCATTGTGAATTTTGTATTAAATTCAGATGCAATTTTTGTGTTTCATCGACAACAAGAAGGTCCAAGTGATACAGTAAACCTGAAGTGAAGCATCGGAATCTAAAATTGGACTCACAGGAGAGGTTCAAATCATAGAAAGTTAGAGTGTCAGTCCTCTTGTACTTAAGTCGGCATTGTGCTTTTTGTATCAAATTCGGATGCAATTTCTGTGTTTAATCGTCAATAAGAAGGCCCAAGGGATACAGTAAACCTGAAGTGGAGCATCGGAATCTGAAACTGGACTTACAGGAGAGGTTGAAATCATAGGAAGTAGTGGTGTCAGTCCTCTTGCACTTAAGACAGCATTGTGCCTTTTGTATTAATTTCGGATGCAATTTTTGTTTTTCATTGTCAATAAGTAGGTTCAAGGTATACAGTAAACCTGAAGTGAAGCATCGGAATCTAAAACGGGACTCACAGGAGAGGTTCAAATCATAGAACGTTAGAGTGTCAGTCCTCTTGTACTTAAGACGGCATGTGCCTTTTGTATTAATTTCGGATGCAATTCCTGTGTTTCATCGTCAATAAGAAGGTCCAAGGGGTACAGTGAACCTGAAGTGAAGCTTCAGAATCTAAAACTGGACTCACAGGAGAGGTTCCAATCATAAAAAGAGTGTCAGTCTTCTTGTACTTAAGTCGGCATTGTGCATTTTGTATTAAATTCGGATACAATATCTGTGTTTCATCGTCAATAAGAAGGTCCAAGGGATACAGTTAACCTGAAGTGAAGCATCGGAACCTAAAACTGGACTCACAGGAGAGGTTCAAATAATTGAATATTAGAGTGTCAATCCTCTTGTACTTAAGTCGGCATTGTGCCTTCTGAATTTAATTCCGATGGAATTTCTGTGTTTCATCGTCAACACGATGGTCCAAGGTATATAGTAAACCTGAAGTTAAGCATCGGAATCTAAAACTTGACTCACAGGAGATGTTCAAATCATAGAAAGAGAAAGTGTCAGTCCGCTTTAACTTAAGTCAGCATTGTGCCTTTTGTATTAAATTCGGATGTAATTTCTGTGTTTCATCGTCAATAAGATGGTCCAAGGGATACAGTAAACCTGAAGTGAAGCATCGGAATCTAAAACTGGACTCTCAGGAGAGGTTCAAATCATAGAAAGTGAGAGTGACAGTCCTCTTGTACTTTAGCTGGCATTGTGCCTTTTGTTTGAATTCCGATGCAATTTCTGTGTTTCATCGTCAATAAGAAGGTGCAAGGTATACAGTAAGCCTGAAGTGAAGCATCGGAATCTAAAACTGGATTCACAGGAGAGGTTCAAATCATAGATAGTGAGAGTGTCAGTCCTCTTTTACTTAAGTCGGCATTGTGCCTTTTGTATTAAATTCAGATTCAATTTCTGTGTTTCATCGTCAACAAGAAGGTCCAAGGGATACAGTAAACCTGAAGTGAAGCATCAAAATCTAAAACTGGACTCACAGGAGAGGTTCAAATCAATGAAAGTTAGAGTGTCAATCCTCTTGTACTTAAGTCGGCATTGTGCCTTCTGAATGTAATTCCGATGCAATTTCTGTGTTTCATCGTCAATACGAAGGTCCAAGGTATATAGTAAACCTGAAGTTAAGCACCGGAATCTAAAACTGGACTCACAGGAGATGTTCAAATCATAGAAAGAGAAAGTGTCAGTCCGCTTTAACTTAAGTCGGCATTTAGCCTTTGGTATTAAATTCGGATGCAATTTCTGTGTTTCATCGTTAATAAGAAGGTCCAAGGTATACAGTAAACCTGAAGTGAAGCATCGGAATCTAAAACTGGACTCACAGGACAGGTTCAAATCATAGAGAGTGAGAGTGTCAGTCCTCTTTTACTTAAGTCGGCATTGTGCATTTTGTATTAAATTCAGATGCAATTTTTGTGTTTCATCGACAACAAGAAAGTCCAAGTGATACAGTAAACCTGAAGTGAAGCATCGGAATGTAAAACTGGACTCACAGGAGAGGTTCAAATCATTGAATATTAGAGTGTCAATCCTCTTGTACTTAAGTCGGCATTGTGCATTCTGAATTTAATTCCGATGGAATATCTGTGTTTCATCGTCAACACGATGGTCCAAGTTATATAGTAAACCTGAAGTTAAGCATCGGAATCTAAAACTGGACTCACAGGAGATGTTCAAATCATAGAAAGAGAAAGTGTCAGTCCGCTTTAACTTAAGTCAGCATTGTGCCTTTTGTATTAAATTCGGATGTAATTTCTGTGTTTCATGGCAATAAGAAGGTCCAAGGGATACAGTAAACATGAAGTGAAGCATCGGAATCTAAAACTGGACTCTCAGGAGAGGTTCAAATCATAGAAAGTGAGAGTGACAGTCCTCTTGTACTTAAGCCGGCATTGTGCCTTTTGTTTAAATTCCGATGCAATTTCTGTGTTTCATCGTCAATAAGAAGGTGCAAGGTATACAGTAAGCCTGAAGTGAAGCATCGGAATCTAAAACTGGACTCACAGGAGAGGTTCAAATCATAGAACGTTAGAGTGTCAGTCCTCTTGTACTTAAGACGGCATGTGCCTTTTGTATTAATTTCGGATGCAATTCCTGTGTTTCATCGTCAATAAGAAGGTCCAAGGGATACAGTGAACCTGAAGTGAAGCTTCAGGATCTAAAACTGGACTCACAGGAGAGGTTCAAATCATAAAAAGAGTGTCAGTCTTCTTGTACTTAAGTCAGCATTGTGCATTTTGTATTAAATTCGGATACAATATCTGTGTTTCATCGTCAATAAGAAGGTCCAAGGGATACAGTAAACCTGAAGCGAAGCAACGGAATCTAAAACTGGACTCACAGGAGAGGTTCAAATCATAGAAAGTTAGAGTGTCAGCCCTCTTCTACTTAAGTCGGCATTTTGCCTTTTGTATTAAATTCGGATGCAATTTCTCTGTTTAATCGTCAATAAGAAGGTCCAAGGGATACAGTAAACCTGAAGTGAAGCATCGGAATCTCAAACTGGACTCACAGGAGAGGTTCAAATCATGGAAAGTTAGAGTGTCAGTCCACTTGTACTTATGACGGCATTGTGCCTTTTGTATTAAATTTGGATGCAATTTCTGTGTTTCATCGTCAATAAGATGGTCCAAGGGATACAGTAAACCTGAAGTGAAGCATCGGAATCTAAAACTGGACTCACAGGAGAGGTTTAAATCATAGGAAGTAGGAGTGCCAGTCCTCTTGCAGATAAGACAGCATTGTGACTTTTGTATTAATTTCGGATGCAATTTCTGTTTTTCATTGTCAATAAGTAGGTTCAAGGTATACAGTAAACCTGAAGTCAAGCACTGGAATCTAAAACGGGACTCACAGGAGAGGTTCAAATCATAGAGAGTGAGAGTGTCAGTCCTCTTTTACTTAAGTCGGCATTGTGAATTTTGTATTAAATTCAGATGCAATTTTTGTGTTTCATCGACAACAAGAAGGTCCAAGTGATACAGTAAACCTGAAGTGAAGCATCGGAATCTAAAATTGGACTCACAGGAGAGGTTCAAATCATAGAAAGTTAGAGTGTCAGTCCTCTTGTACTTAAGTCGGCATTGTGCTTTTTGTATCAAATTCGGATGCAATTTCTGTGTTTAATCGTCAATAAGAAGGCCCAAGGGATACAGTAAACCTGAAGTGGAGCATCGGAATCTGAAACTGGACTTACAGGAGAGGTTGAAATCATAGGAAGTAGTGGTGTCAGTCCTCTTGCACTTAAGACAGCATTGTGCCTTTTGTATTAATTTCGGATGCAATTTTTGTTTTTCATTGTCAATAAGTAGGTTCAAGGTATACAGTAAACCTGAAGTGAAGCATCGGAATCTAAAACGGGACTCACAGGAGAGGTTCAAATCATAGAACGTTAGAGTGTCAGTCCTCTTGTACTTAAGACGGCATGTGCCTTTTGTATTAATTTCGGATGCAATTCCTGTGTTTCATCGTCAATAAGAAGGTCCAAGGGGTACAGTGAACCTGAAGTGAAGCTTCAGAATCTAAAACTGGACTCACAGGAGAGGTTCCAATCATAAAAAGAGTGTCAGTCTTCTTGTACTTAAGTCGGCATTGTGCATTTTGTATTAAATTCGGATACAATATCTGTGTTTCATCGTCAATAAGAAGGTCCAAGGGATACAGTTAACCTGAAGTGAAGCATCGGAACCTAAAACTGGACTCACAGGAGAGGTTCAAATAATTGAATATTAGAGTGTCAATCCTCTTGTACTTAAGTCGGCATTGTGCCTTCTGAATTTAATTCCGATGGAATTTCTGTGTTTCATCGTCAACACGATGGTCCAAGGTATATAGTAAACCTGAAGTTAAGCATCGGAATCTAAAACTGGACTCACAGGAGATGTTCAAATCATAGAAAGAGAAAGTGTCAGTCCGCTTTAACTTAAGTCAGCATTGTGCCTTTTGTATTAAATTCGGATGTAATTTCTGTGTTTCATCGTCAATAAGATGGTCCAAGGGATACAGTAAACATGAAGTGAAGCATCGGAATCTAAAACTGGACTCTCAGGAGAGGTTCAAATCATAGAAAGTGAGAGTGACAGTCCTCTTGTACTTTAGCTGGCATTGTGCCTTTTGTTTGAATTCCGATGCAATTTCTGTGTTTCATCGTCAATAAGAAGGTGCAAGGTATACAGTAAGCCTGAAGTGAAGCATCGGAATCTAAAACTGGATTCACAGGAGAGGTTCAAATCATAGATAGTGAGAGTGTCAGTCCTCTTTTACTTAAGTCGGCATTGTGCCTTTTGTATTAAATTCAGATTCAATTTCTGTGTTTCATCGTCAACAAGAAGGTCCAAGGGATACAGTAAACCTGAAGTGAAGCATCGAAATCTAAAACTGGACTCACAGGAGAGGTTCAAATCAATGAAAGTTATAGTGTCAATCCTCTTGTACTTAAGTCGGCATTGTGCCTTCTGAATGTAATTCCGATGCAATTTCTGTGTTTCATCGTCAATACGAAGGTCCAAGGTATATAGTAAACCTGAAGTTAAGCATCGGAATCTAAAACTGGACTCACAGGAGATGTTCAAATCATAGAAAGAGAAAGTGTCAGTCCGCTTTAACTTAAGTCGGCATTTAGCCTTTGGTATTAAATTCGGATGCAATTTCTGTGTTTCATCGTTAATAAGAAGGTCCAAGGTATACAGTAAACCTGAAGTGAAGCATCGGAATCTAAAACTGGACTCACAGGACAGGTTCAAATCATAGAGAGTGAGAGTGTCAGTCCTCTTTTACTTAAGTCGGCATTGTGCATTTTGTATTAAATTCAGATGCAATTTTTGTGTTTCATCGACAACAAGAAAGTCCAAGTGATACAGTAAACCTGAAGTGAAGCATCGGAATGTAAAACTGGACTCACAGGAGAGGTTCAAATCATTGAATATTAGAGTGTCAATCCTCTTGTACTTAAGTCGGCATTGTGCATTCTGAATTTAATTCCGATGGAATATCTGTGTTTCATCGTCAACACGATGGTCCAAGTTATATAGTAAACCTGAAGTTAAGCATCGGAATCTAAAACTGGACTCACAGGAGATGTTCAAATCATAGAAAGAGAAAGTGTCAGTCCGCTTTAACTTAAGTCAGCATTGTGCCTTTTGTATTAAATTCGGATGTAATTTCTGTGTTTCATGGCAATAAGAAGGTCCAAGGGATACAGTAAACATGAAGTGAAGCATCGGAATCTAAAACTGGACTCTCAGGAGAGGTTCAAATCATAGAAAGTGAGAGTGACAGTCCTCTTGTACTTAAGCCGGCATTGTGCCTTTTGTTTAAATTCCGATGCAATTTCTGTGTTTCATCGTCAATAAGAAGGTGCAAGGTATACAGTAAGCCTGAAGTGAAGCATCGGAATCTAAAACTGGACTCACAGGAGAGGTTCAAATCATAGATAGTGAGAGTGTCAGTGCTCTTTTCCTTAAGTCGGCATTGTGCCTTTTGTATTAAATTCAGATTCAATTTCTGTGTTTCATCGTCAATAAGAAGGTCCAAGGGATACAGTATACCTGAAGTGAAGCTTTGGAATCTAAAACTGGACTCACAGGAGAGGTTCAAATCATAGAAAGAGTGTCAGTCCTCTTGTACTTAAGTCGACATTGTGCATTTTGTATTTAATTCGGATACAATATCTGTGTTTCACCGTCAATAAGAAGGTCCAAGGGATACAGTAAACCTGAAGTGAAGCATCGAAATCTAAAACTGGACTCACAGGAGAGGTTCAAATCAATGAAAGTTAGAGTGTCAATCCTCTTGTACTTAAGTCGGCATTGTGCCTTCTGAATTTAATTCCGATGCAATTTCTGTGTTTCATCGTCAATACGAAGGTCCAAGGTATATAGTAAACCTGAAGTTAAGCATCGGAATCTAAAACTGGACTCACAGGAGATGTTCAAATCATAGAAAGAGAAAGTGTCAGTCCGCTTTAACTTAAGTTGGCATTTAGCCTTTGGTATTAAATTCGGATGCAATTTCTGTGTTTCATCGTCAATAAGAAGGTCCAAGGTATACAGTAAACCTGAAGTGAAGCATCGGAATCTAAAACTGGACTCACAGGACAGGTTCAAATCATAGAAAGTGAGAGTGACAGTCCTATTGTACTTAAGCTGGCATTGTGCCTTTTGTTTAAATTCCGATGCAATTTCTGTGTTTCATCGTCAATAAGAAGGTGCAAGGTATACAGTAGCTTGAAGTGAAGCATCGGAATCTAAAAATGGAGTCACAGGAGAGGTTCAAATCATAGATAGTGAGAGTGTCAGTCCTCTTTTACTTAAGTCGGCATTGTGCCTTTTGTATTAAATTCAGATTCAATTTCTGTGTTTCGCCGTCAATAAGGTGCAAGGGATAAAGTAAACCTGAAGTGAAGCATCGGAATCTAAAACTGGACTCACAGGAGAGGTTCAAATCATTGAAAGTTAGAGTGTCAATCCTCTTGTACTTAAGTCGGCAATGTGCCTTCTGAATTTAATTCCGATGCAATTTCTGTGCTTCATCGTCAATACGAATGTCCAAGGTATATAGTAAACCTGAAGTGAAGCATCGGAATCTAAAACGGGTCTCACAGGAGAGGTTCAAATCATAAAACGTTAGAGTTTCAGTCCTCTTGTACTTAAGACGGCATGTGCCTTATGTATTAAATTCGGATGCAATTTCTGTGTTTCATCGTCAATAAGAAGGTCCAAGGGATACAGTAAACCTGAAGTGAAGCTTCGGAATCTAGAACTGGACTCACAGGAGAGGTTCAAATCATAGAAAGAGTGTCAGGCCTCTTGTACTTAAGTCGGCATTGTGCATTTTGTATTAAATTCGGATACAATATCTGTGTTTCATCGTCAATAAGAAGGTCCAAGGGATACAGTAAACCTGAAGTGAAGCATCGGAATCTAAAACTGGACTCACAGGGGAGGTTCAAATCATTGAAAGTTAGAGTGTCAATCCTCTTGTACTTAAGTCGGCATTGTGCCTTCTGAATTTAATTCCGATGCAATTTCTGTGTTTCATCGTCAATACGAAGGTCCAAGGTATATAGTAAACCTGAAGTTAAGCAACGGAATCGAAAACTGGACTCACAGGAGATGTTCAAATCATAGAAAGAGAAAGTGTCAGTCCGCTTTAACTTATGTCGGCATTGTGCCTTTGGTATTAAATTCGGATGCAATTTCTGTGTTTCATCGTCAATAAGGAGATCCAAGATATACAGTAAACCTGAAGTGAAGCATCGGAATCTGAATCTGGACTCACAGGAGAGGTTCAAATCATAGAAAGTGAGAGTGAGAGTCCTCTTGTACTTAAGATGGCATTGTGCGTTTTGTTTAAATTCCGATGCAATTTCTGTGTTTCATCGTCAAAAAGAAGGTCCAAGGTATACAGTAGCCTGAAGTGAAGCATCGGAATCTAAAAATGGAGTCACAGGAGAGGTTCAATTCATAGACAGTGAGAGTGTCAGTCCTCTTTTACTTAAGTCGGCATTGTGCCTTTTGTATTAAATTCAGATTCAATTTCTGTGTTTCATCGTCAATAAGTTGCAAGGGATACAGTAAACCTGAAGTGAAGCATCGGAATCTAAAACTGGACTCACAGGAGAGTTTCAAATAATAGAAAGTTAGAGTGTCAGTCATCTTGTGCTTAAGTCGGCATTGTGCCTTTTGTGTTAAATTCGGATGCAATTTCTGTGTTTCATCGTCAAAAAGAAGGTCCAAGGGATACAGTAAACCTGAAGTGAAGCATCGGAATCTGAAACTGGACTCACAGGAGAGGTTCAAATCATAGAAAGTTAGAGTGCCAGTCCTCTTATACTTAAGTCGGCATTGTGCTTTTTGTATTAAATTCGGATGCAATTTCTGTGTTTCATCGACAATAAGATGGTCCAAGTGATACAGTAAACCTGAAGTGACGCATCGGAATCTAAAACTGGACTCAGAGGAGAGGTTCAAATCATAGAAAGTTAGAGTGTCAGTCCTCTTGTACTTAAGTCGGCATTGTGCCTTTTGTATTAAATTCGGATGCAATTTCTGTGTTTCATCGTCAATGAGAAGGTCCAAGGGATACAGTCAACCTGAAGTGAAGCATCGGAATCTAAAACTGGACTCACAGGAGAGGTTCAAATCATAGGAAGTAGGAGTGCCAGTCCTCTTCCACTTAAGATAGCATTGTGCCTTTTGTATTAATTTCGGATGCAATTTCTGTTTTTCATTGTCAATAAGTAGGTTCACGGTATACAGTAAACCTGAAGTCAAGCTTTGGAATCTAAAACGGGACTCACAGGAGAGGTTCAAATCATAGAACGTTAGAGTGTCAGTCCTCTTGTACTTAAGACGGCATGTGCCTTTTGTATTAAATTCGGATGCAATTTCTGTGTTTCATCGTCAATAAGAAGGTCCAAGGGATACAGTAAACCTGAAGTGAAGCTTCACAATCTAAAACTGGAGTCACAGGAGAGGTTCAAATCATAGAAAGAGTGTCAGTCCTCTTTTACATAAGTCGGCATTGTGCCTTTTGTATTAAATTCGGATTCAATTTCTGTGTTTCATCGTCAATAAGGTCCAAGGGATACAGGAAACCTGAAGTGAAGCATCGGAATCTAAAACTGGACCCACAGGAGAGCTTCAAACCATTGACAGTATGAGTGTCAGTCCACTTGCATTTAAGTCGGCATTGTGCCTTTTGAATTTAATTCCGATGCTATTTCTGTGTTTCATCGTCAATAAGAAGGACCAAGGTATACAGTAAACTGGAGGTGAACCATCGGAATCTAAAACTGGACTCACGGGAGAGGTTCAAATCATAGAGAGTGAGAGTGTCAGTCCTCTTTTACTTAAGTCGGCATTGTGCATTGTGTATTAAATTCAGATGCAATTTTTGTGTTTCATCGACAACAATAAGGTCCAAGTGATACAGTAAACCTGAAGTGAAGCATCGGAATCTAAAATTGGACTCACAGGAGAGGTTCAAATCATAGAAAGTTAGAGTGTCAGTCCTCTTGTACTTAAGTCGGCATTGTGCCTTTTGTATTAAATTCGGATGCAATTTCTGTGTTTAATCGTCAATAAGAAGGTCCAAGGGATACAGTAAACCTGAAGTGAAGCATCGGAATCTAAAACTGGACTCACAGGAGAGGTTCAAATCATAGAACGTTGGAGTGTCAGTCCTCTTGTACTTAAGACGGCATGTGCCTTTTGTATTATCTTCGGATGCAATTCCTGTGTTTCATCGTCAATAAGAAGGTCCAAGGGATACAGTGAACCTGAAGTGAAGCTTCGGAATCGAAAACTGGACTCACAGGAGAGGTTCAAATCATAAAAAGAGTGTCAGTCTTCTTGTACTTAAGTCGGCATTGTGCATTTTGTATTAAATTCGGATACAATATCTGTGTTTCATCGTCAATAAGAAGGTCAAAGGGATACAGTAAACCTGAAGTGAAGCATCGGAATCTAAAACTGGACTCACAGGAGAGGTTCAAATCATTGAATATTTGAGTGTCAATCCTCTTGTACTTAAGTCGGCATTGTGCCTTCTGAATTTAATTCCGATGGAATTTCTGTGTTTCATCGTCAACACGATGATCCAAGGTATATAGTAAACCTGAAGTTAAGCATCGGAATCTAAAACTGGCCTCACAGGAGATGTTCAAATCATAGAAAGAGAAAGTGTCAGTCCGCTTTAACTTTAGTCAGCATTGTGCCTTTTGTATTAAATTCGGATGCAATTTCTGGGTTTCATCGTCAATAAGAAGGTCCAAGGGATACAGTAAACCTGAAGTGAAGCATCGGAATCTAAAACTGGACTCTCAGGAGAGGTTCAAATCATAGAAAGTGAGAGTGACAGTCCTCTTGTACTTAAGCCGGCATTGTGCCTTTTGTTTAAATTCCGATGCAATTTCTGTGTTTCATCGTCAATAAGAAGGAGCAAGGTATACAGTAAGCCTGAAGTGAAGCATCGGAATCTGAAACTGGACTCACAGGAGAGGTTCAAATCATAGATAGTGAGAGTGTCAGTCCTCTTTTACTTAAGTCGGCATTGTGCCTTTTGTATTAAATTCAGATTCAATTTCTGTGTTTCATCGTCAATAAGGTGCAAGGGATACAGTAAACCTTATGTGTAGCATCGGAATCTAAATCTGGACTCACAGGAGAGGTTCAAATAATTGAAAGTTAGAGTGTCAATCCTCTTGTACTTAAGTCGGCATTGTGCCTTCTGAATTTAATTCCGATGGAATTTCTGTGTTTCATCGTCAACACGATGATCCAAGGTATATAGTAAACCTGAAGTTAAGCATCGGAATCTAAAACTGGCCTCACAGGAGATGTTCAAATCATAGAAAGAGAAAGTGTCAGTCCGCTTTAACTTTAGTCAGCATTGTGCCTTTTGTATTAAATTCGGATGCAATTTCTGGGTTTCATCGTCAATAAGAAGGTCCAAGGGATACAGTAAACCTGAAGTGAAGCATCGGAATCTAAAACTGGACTCTCAGGAGAGGTTCAAATCATAGAAAGTGAGAGTGACAGTCCTCTTGTACTTAAGCCGGCATTGTGCCTTTTGTTTAAATTCCGATGCAATTTCTGTGTTTCATCGTCAATAAGAAGGAGCAAGGTATACAGTAAGCCTGAAGTGAAGCATCGGAATCTGAAACTGGACTCACAGGAGAGGTTCAAATCATAGATAGTGAGAGTGTCAGTCCTCTTTTACTTAAGTCGGCATTGTGCCTTTTGTATTAAATTCAGATTCAATTTCTGTGTTTCATCGTCAATAAGGTGCAAGGGATACAGTAAACCTTATGTGTAGCATCGGAATCTAAATCTGGACTCACAGGAGAGGTTCAAATAATTGAAAGTTAGAGTGTCAATCCTCTTGTACTTAAGTCGGCATTGTGCCTTCTGAATTTAATTCCGATGCAATTTCTGTGTTTCATCGTCAATACGAAGGTCCAAGGTATATAGTAAACCTGAAGTTAAGCATCGGAATCTAAAACTGGGCTCACAGGCGAGGTTCAAATAATAGAAAGTTAGAGTGTCAGTCATCTTGTGCTTAAGTCGGCATTGTGCCTTTTGTATTAAATTCGGATGCAATTTCTGTGTTTCATCGTCAAAGAGAAGTTCCAAGGGATACAGTAAACCTGAAGTTAAGCATCGGAATCTATAACTGGACTTACAGGAGAGGTTCAAATCATAGAAAGTTACAGTGTCAGTCCTCTTGTTCGTAAGTCGGCATTGTGCCTTTTGTATTAAATTCGGATGAAATTTCTGTGTTTCATCGTCAGTAAGAAGGTCCAAGTGATACAGTAAACCTGAAGTGAAGCATCGGAATCTAAAACTGGACTCACAGGAGAGGTTTAAATCATAGAAAGTAGTAGTGTCAGTCCTCTTGCACTTAAGACAGCATTGTGCCTTTTGTATTAATTTCGGATGCAATTTCTGTTTTTCATTGTCAATAAGTAGGTTCAAGGTATACAGTAAACCTGAAGTGAAGCATCGGAATCTAAAACGGGACTCACAGGAGAGGTTCAAATCATAGAACGTTAGAGTGTCAGTCCTCTTGTACTTAAGACGGCATGTGCCTATAGTATTAATTTCGGATGCAATTCCTGTGTTTCATCGTCAATAAGAAGGTCCAAGGGATACAGTGAACCTGAAGTGAAGCTTCGGAATCTAAAACTGAACTCACAGGAGAGGTTCAAATCATAAAAAGAGTGTCAGTCTTCTTGTACTTAAGTCGGCATTGTGCCTTTTGTATTAAATTCTGATTCAATTTCAGTGTTTCATCGTCAATAAGGTGCAAGGGATACAGTAAACTTATGTGAAGCATCGGAATCTAAATCTGGACTCACAGGAGAGGTTCAAATAATTGAAAGTTAGAGTGTCAATCCTCTTGTACTTAAGTCGGCATTGTGCCTTCTGAATTTAATTCCGATGCAATTTCTGTGTTTCATCGTCAATACGAAGGTCCAAGGTATATAGTAAACCTGAATTTAAGCATCGGAATCTAAATTTGGGCTCACAGGCGAGGTTCAAATAATAGAAAGTTAGAGTGTCAGTCATCTTGTGCTTAAGTCGGCATTGTGCCCTTTATATCAAATTCGGATGCAATTTCTGTGTTTCATCGTCAAAGAGAAGTTCCAAGGGATACAGTAAACCTAAAGTTAAGCATCGGAATCTATAACTGGACTCACAGGAGAGGTTCAAATCATAGAAAGTTACAGTGTCAGTCCTCTTGTTCTTACGTCGGCATTGTGCCTTTTGTATTAAATTCGGATGCAATTTCTGTGTTTCATCGTCAGTAAGAAGGTCCAAGGGATACAGTGAAACTGAAGTGAAGCATCGGAATATTAAACTGGACTAACAGCAGAGGTTCAAGTCATTGAAAGTTAGAGTGTCAGTCCTCTTGTACTTGAGTCGGCATTGTGCGTTTTGTATTAAATTCGGATGCAATTTCTGTGTTTCATCGTCAATAAGAAATTACAAGGGATACAGTAAACCTGAAGTGAAGCATCGGAATCTAAAACTGGACTCACAGGAGAGGTTCAAATCATAGATAGTGAGAGTGTCAGTCCTCTCTTCCTTAAGTCGGCATTGTGCCTTTTGTATTTAATTCGGATTCAATTTCTGTGTTTCATCGTCAATAAAGTTCTAGGGAAACAGTAAACCTGATGTGAAGCATCGGAATCCAAAACTGGACTCACAGGAGAGGTTCAAATCGTTGAAAGTTAGAGTGTCAATCCTCTTGTACTTAAGTCTGCATTGTGCCTTCTGAATTTAATTCCGATGCAATTTCTGTGTTTCATCGTCAATAGGAAGGTCCAATGTATACGGTACACCTGAAGTGAACCATCGGAATCTAAAACTGGACTAACAGGAGAGGTTCAAATCATAGAAAGTGAGAGTGTCAGTCCTCTTGTACTTACGTCGGCATTGTGCCTCTTGTATTAAATTCAGATGCAATTTCAGTGTTTCATCGTCAATAAGAAGGTCCAAGTAATACAGTTAACCTGAAGTGAAGCATCGGAATCTAAAACTGGACTCACAGGAGAGGTTCTAATCATAGAAAGGTAGAGAGTGTCAGTCCTCTTGTACTTAAGTCGGTATTGTGCCTTTTGAATTTAATTCCGATACAATTTGTGTGTTTCATGGTCAATAAGAAGGTGCAAGGTATACAGTAAAACTGAAGTGAAGCATCGGAATCTAGAACTGGACTCACAGGAGAGGTTCAAATCATAGAAAGAGAGAGTGTCAGTTCGCTTTAACTTAAGTCAGCATTGTGCCTTTTGTATTAAACTCGGATGCAATTTCTGTGTTTCATCGTCAATAAGAAGGTCCAAGGGATACAGTTAACCTGAAGTGAAGCATTGGAATTTAAAACTGGACTCACAGGAGTGGTTCAAATCATAGAAAGTGAGAGTGCTAGACCTCTTGTACTTAAGTCGGCATTGTGCCTTTTGTATTAATTTCCTCTGCAATTTCTGTGTTTCATCGTCAATAAGAAGGTGCAAGGTATACAGAGAGCCTGAAGTGAAGCATCGGAATCTAAGACTGGACTCACAGGAGAGGTTCAAATCATAGATAGTGAGAGTGTCAGTCATCTTGTGCTTAAGTCATTGAAAGTTAGAGTGTCAGTCCTCTTGTACTTAAGTCGGCATTGTGCCTTTTGTATTAAGTTCGAATGCAATTTCTGTGTTTTATCGTCAATAAGAAGGTCCAAGGGATACAGTAAACCTGAAGTGAAGCATCGGAATCTTAAACTGGACTCACAGGAGAGGTTCAAATCATTAAAAATTAGAGTGTCAGTCCTCTTGCACTTAAGTCGGCATTGTGCCTTTTGTATTAAATTCGGTTGCAATTTCTGCGTTTCATCGTCAATAAGAAGGTCCAAGGGATACAGTAAACGTGAAGTGAATCATCGGAATCTAAAACTGGACTCACAGGAGAGGTCCAAATCATAGAAAGTTAGAGTGTCAGTCCTCTTGTACTTAAGTCGGCATTGTGCCTTTTGTATTAAATTTGGATGCAATTTCTGTGTTTCATAGTCAATGAGAAGGTGCAAGAGATACAGTAATCTTGAAGTGAAGCATCGGAATCTAAAACTGGACTCACAGGAGAGGTTCAAATCATTGAAAGTTAGAGTGTCAGTCCTCCTGTACTTAAGTCGGCATTGTGCCTTTTGTGTTAAATTCGGATGCAATTTCTGTGTTTCATCGTCAATAGAAAAGCCCAAGGGATACAGTAAACCTGAAGTGAAGCATCGGAAAGTAAAACTGGACTCACAGGAGAGGTTCTAATCATAGAAAGTTAGAGAGTGTCAGTCCTCTTGTACTTAAGTCGGCATTGTGCCTTTTGTATTAATTTCCGCTGCAATTTCTGTGTTTCATCGCCTATAAGAAGGTGCGAGGTATACAGTAAGCCTGAAGTGAAGCATCGGAATCTAAGACTGGACTCACAGGAGAGGTTCAAATCATAGATAGTGAGAGTGTCAGTCATCTTGTGCTCAAGTCATTGAAAGTTAGAGTGTCAGTCCTCTTGTACTTAAGTCGCCATTGTGCCTTTTGTATTAAGTTCGAATGCAATTTCTGTGTTTTATCGTCAATAAGAAGGTCCAAGGGATACAGTAAACCTGAAGTGAAGCATCGGAATCTTAAACTGGACTCACAGGAGACGTTCAAATCATTAAAAATTAGAGTGTCAGTCCTCTTGCACTTAAGTCGGCATTGTGCCTTTTGTATTAAATTCGGTTGCAATTTCTGTGTTTCATCGTCAATAAGAAGGTCCAATGTATACGGTAAACCTGAAGTGAACCATCGGAATCTAAAACTGGACTAACAGGAGAGGTCCAAAACATAGAAAGTGAGAGTGTCAGTTCTCTTGTACTTACGTCGGCATTGTGCCTCTTGTATTAAATTCAGATGCAATTTCAGTGTTTCATCGTCAATAAGAAGGTCCAAGGGATACAGTAAACCTGAAGTGAAGCATCGGAATCTAAAACTGGGCTAACAGGAGAGGTTCAAATCATAGAAAGTTAGAGTGTCAGTCCTCTTGTACTTACGTCGGCATTGTGCCTTTTGTATTAAATTCAGATGCCATTTCTGTGTTTCATCGTCAATAAGAAAGTCCAAGGGATACAGTAAACCTGAATTGCAGCATCGGAATCTAGAACTGGACTCACAGGAGAGGTTCAAATAATAGAAAGTTAGAGAGTCAGTCATCTTGTGCTTAAGTCGGCATTGTGCCTTTTGTATTAAATTCGGATGCAATTTCTGTGTTTCATCGTCAATAAGAACTTCCAAGAGATACAGTAATCCTGAAGTGAAGCATCGGAATCTAAAACTGGACTCACAGGAGAGGTTCAAATCATGAAACGCGAGAGTGTCAGTCCTCTTGTACTTAAGTCGGTATTGTGCCTTTTGAATTTAATTCCGATACAATTTGTGTGTTTCATGGTCAATAAGAAGGTGCAAGGTATACAGTAAAACTGAATTGAAGCATCGGAAGCTAAAACTGGACTCACAGGAGAGGTTCAAATCATAGAAAGAGAGAGTGTCAGTTCGCTTTAACTTAAGTCAGCATTGTGCCTTTTGTATTAAACTCGGATGCAATTTCTGTGTTTCATCGTCAATAAGAAGGTCCAAGGGATACAGTAAACCTGAAGTGAAGCATCGGAATTAAAAACTGGACTCACAGGAGAGGTTCAAATCATAGAAAGTGAGAGTGCTAGACCTCTTGTACTTAAGTCGGCATTGTGCCTTTTGTATTAATTTCCTCTGCAATTTCTGTGTTTCATCGTCAATAAGAAGGTGCAAGGTATACAGAGAGCCTGAAGTGAAGCATCGGAATCTAAGACTGGACTCACAGGAGAGGTTCAAATCATAGATAGTGAGAGTGTCAGTCATCTTGTGCTTAAGTCATTGAAAGTTAGAGTGTCAGTCCTCTTGTACTTAAGTCGGCATTGTGCCTTTTGTATTAAGTTCGAATGCAATTTCTGTGTTTTATCGTCAATAAGAAGGTCCAAGGGATACAGTAAACCTGAAGTGAAGCATCGGAATCTTAAACTGGACTCACAGGAGAGGTTCAAATCATTAAAAATTAGAGTGTCAGTCCTCTTGCACTTAAGTCGGCATTGTGCCTTTTGTATTAAATTCTGTTGCAATTTCTGTGTTTCATCGTCAATAAGAAGGTCCAAGGGATACAGTAAACGTGAAGTGAATCATCGGAATCTAAAACTGGACTCACAGGAGAGGTCCAAATCATAGAAAGTCAGAGTGTCAGTCCTCTTGTACTTAAGTCGGCATTGTGCCTTTTGTATTAAATTTGGAGGCAATTTCTGTGTTTCATCGTCAATGAGAAGGTGCAAGAGATACAGTAATCCTGAAGTGAAGCATCGGAATCTAAAACTGGACTCACAGGAGAGGTTCAAATCATTGAAAGTTAGAGTGTCAGTCCTCCTGTACTTAAGTCGGCATTGTGCCTTTTGTGTTAAATTCGGATGCAATTTCTGTGTTTCATCGTCAATAGAAAAGCCCAAGGGATACAGTAAACCTGAAGTGAAGCATCGGAAAGGTAAACTGGACTCACAGGAGAGGTTCTAATCATAGAAAGTTAGAGAGTGTCAGTCCTCTTGTACTTAAGTCGGCATTGTGCCTTTTGTATTAATTTCCGCTGCAATTTCTGTGTTTCATCGCCTATAAGAAGGTGCGAGGTATACAGTAAGCCTGAAGTGAAGCATCGGAATCTAAAACTGGACTCACAGGAGAGGTTCAAATCATAGATAGTGAGAGTGTCAGATCTCTCTTCCTTAAGTCGGCATTGTGCCTTTTGTATTTAATTCGGATTCAATTTCTGTGTTTCATCGTCAATAAAGTTCTAGGGAAACAGTAAACCCGATGTGAAGCATCGGAATCCAAAACTGGACTCACAGGAGAGGTTCAAATCATTGAAAGTTAGAGTGTCAATCCTCTTGTACTTAAGTCTGTATTGTGCCTTCTGAATTTAATTCCGATGCAATTTATGTGTTTCATCGTCAATAAGTAGGTCCAATGTATACGGTAAACCTGAAGTGAACCATCGGAATCTAAAACTGGACTAACAGGAGAGGTCCAAATCATAGAAAGTGAGAGTGTCAGTTCCCTTGTACTTACGTCGGCATTGTGCCTATTGTATTAAATTCAGATGCAATTTCAGTGTTTCATCGTCAATAAGAAGGTCCAAGGGATACAGTAAACCTGAAGCGAAGCATCGGAATCTAAAACTGGGCTAACAGGAGAGGTTCAAATCATAGAAAGTTAGAGTGTCAGTCCTCTTGTACTTACGTCGGCATTGTGCCTTTTGTATTAAATTCAGATGCCATTTCTGTGTTTCATCGTCAATAAGAAAGTCCAAGGGATACAGTAAACCTGAAGTGCAGCATCGGAATCTAGAACTGGACTCACAGGAGAAGTTCAAATAATAGAAAGTTAGAGAGTCAGTCATCTTGTGCTTAAGTCGGCATTGTGCCTTTTGTATTAAATTCGGATGCAATTTCTGTGTTTCATCGTCAATAAGAAAGTCCAAGGGATACAGTAAACCTTAAGCGAAGCATCAGAATCTAAAACTGGACTCACAGGAGAGGTTCAAATCATAGAAAGTTAGAGTGTCAGTCCTCTTGTACTTAAGTCGGCATTGTGCCTTTTGTATTAAATTCGGAGCATCTTCTGTGTTTCATCGTCAATATGATGGTCCAAGTAATACAGTTAACCTGAAGTGAAGCATCGGAATCTAAAACTGGACTCACAGGAGAGGTTCTAATCATAGAAAGTTATAGAGTGTCAGTCCTCTTGCACTTAAGTCGGCATTGTGCCTTTTGAATTTAATTCCGATACAATTTGTGTGTTTCATGGTCAATAAGAAGGTCCAAAGGATACAGTAAACCTGAAGTGAAGCATCGGAATCTAAAACTGGACTCACAGGAGAGGTTCAAATCATAGAAAGTGAGAGTGCTAGACCTCTTGTACTTAAGTCGGCATTGTGCCTTTTGTATTAATTTCCTCTGCAATTTCTGTGTTTCATCGTCAAGAAGAAGGTGCAAGGTATACAGAGAGCCTGAAGTGAAGCATCGAAATCTAAAACTGGACTCACAGGAGTGGTTCAAATCATAGAAAGTTAGAGTGTCAGTCCTCTTGACTTAAGTCGGCATTGTGCCTTTTGTATTAAATTCGGATGCAACGTCTGTGTTTCATCGTCAATAAGAAGGTCCAAGAGATACAGTAAACCTGAAGTTAAGCATCGGAATCTAAAACTGGGCTCACAGGCGAGGTTCAAATAATAGAAAGTTAGAGTGTCAGTCATCTTGTGCTTAAGTCGGCATTGTGCCTTTTGTATTAAATTCGGATGCAATTTCTGTGTTTCATCGTCAAAGAGAAGTTCCAAGGGATACAGTAAACCTGAAGTTAAGCATCGGAATCTATAACTGGACTCACAGGAGAGGTTCAAATCATAGAAAGTTACATTGTCAGTCCTCTTGTTCTTAAGTCGGAATTGTGCCTTTTGCATTAAATTCGGATGCAATTTCTGTGTTTCATCGTCAGTAAGAAGGTCCAAGGGATACAGTAAACCTGAAGTGAAGCATCGGAATCTAAAACTGGACTCACAGGAGAGGTTTAAATCATAGAAAGTAGTAGTGTCAGTCCTCTTGCACTTAAGACAGCATTGTGCCTTTTGTATTAATTTCGGATGCAATTTCTGTTTTTCATTGTCAATAAGTAGGTTCAAGGTATACAGTAAACCTGAAGTGAAGCATCGGAATCTAAAACGGGACTCACAGGAGAGGTTCAAATCATAGAACGTTAGGGTGTCAGTCCTCTTGTACTTAAGACGGCATGTGCCTATAGTATTAATTTCGGATGCAATTCCTGTGTTTCATCGTCAATAAGAAGGTCCAAGGGATACAGTGAACCTGAAGTGAAGCTTCGGAATCTAAAACTGGACTCACAGGAGAGGTTCAAATCATAAAAAGAGTGTCAGTCTTCTTGCACTTAAGTCGGCATTGTGCATTTTGTATTAAATTCGGATACAATATCTGTGTTTCATCGTCAATAAGAAGGTCCAAGGGATACAGTAAACCTGAAGTGAAGCATCGGAATCTAAAACTGGACTCACAGGAGAGGTTCTAATCATAGAAAGGTAGAGAGTGTCAGTCCTCTTGTACTTAAGTCGGTATTGTGCCTTTTGAATTTAATTCCGATACAATTTGTGTGTTTCATGGTCAATAAGAAGGTGCAAGGTATACAGTAAAACTGAAGTGAAGCATCGGAATCTAGAACTGGACTCACAGGAGAGGTTCTAATCATAGAAAGGTAGAGAGTGTCAGTCCTCTTGTACTTAAGTCGGTATTGTGCCTTCTGAATTTAATTCCGATGGAATTTCTGTGTTTCATCGTCAACACTTGGTCCAAGGTATATAGTAAACCTGAAGTTAAGCATCGGTATCTAAAACTGGACTCACAGGAGATGTTCAAATCATAGAAAGAGAAAGTGTCAGTCCGCTTTAACTTAAGTCAGCATTGTGCCTTTTGTATTAAATTCGGATGCAATTTCTATGTTTCATCGTCAATAAGAAGGTCCAAGGGATACAGTAAACCTGAAGTGAAGCATCGGAATCTAAAACTGGACACTCAGGAGAGGTTCAAATCATAGAAAGTGAGAGTGACAGTCCTCTTGTACTTAAGCCGGCATTGTGCCTTTTGTTTAAATTCCGATGCAATTTCTGTGTTTCATCGTCAATAAGAAGGTGCAAGGTATACAGTAAGCCTGAAGTGAAGCATCGGAATCTAAAACTGGACTCACAGGAGAGGTTCAAATCATAGATAGTGAGAGTGTCAGTCCTCTTTTACTTCAGTCGGCATTGTGCCTTTTGTATTAAATTCTGATTCAATTTCAGTGTTTCATCGTCAATAAGGTGCAAGGGATACAGTAAACTTATGTGAAGCATCGGAATCTAAATCTGGACTCACAGGAGAGGTTCAAATAATTGAAAGTTAGAGTGTCAATCCTCTTGTACTTAAGTCGGCATTGTGCCTTCTGAATTTAATTCCGATGCAATTTCTGTGTTTCATCGTCAATACGAAGGTCCAAGGTATATAGTAAACCTGAAGTTAAGCATCGGAATCTAAATTTGGGCTCACAGGCGAGGTTCAAATAATAGAAAGTTAGAGTGTCAGTCATCTTGTGCTTAAGTCGGCATTGTGCCTTTTGTATCAAATTCGGATGCAATTTCTGTGTTTCATCGTCAAAGAGAAGTTCCAAGGGATACAGTAAACCTAAAGTTAAGCATCGGAATCTATAACTGGACTCACAGGAGAGGTTCAAATCATAGAAAGTTACAGTGTCAGTCCTCTTGTTCTTACGTCGGCATTGTGCCTTTTGTATTAAATTCGGATGCAATTTCTGTGTTTCATCGTCAGTAAGAAGGTCCAAGGGATACAGTGAAACTGAAGTGAAGCATCGGAATATTAAACTGGACTAACAGCAGAGGTTCAAGTCATTGAAAGTTAGAGTGTCAGTCCTCTTGTACTTGAGTCGGCATTGTGCGTTTTGTATTAAATTCGGTTGCAATTTCTGTGTTTCATCGTCAATAAGAAATTACAAGGGATACAGTAAACCTGAAGTGAAGCATCGGAATCTAAAACTGGACTCACAGGAGAGGTTCAAATCGTTGAAAGTTAGAGTGTCAATCCTCTTGTACTTAAGTCTGCATTGTGCCTTCTGAATTTAATTCCGATGCAATTTCTGTGTTTCAGCGTCAATAGGAAGGTCCAATGTATACGGTACACCTGAAGTGAACCATCGGAATCTAAAACTGGACTAACAGGAGAGGTTCAAATCATAGAAAGTGAGAGTGTCAGTCCTCTTGTACTTACGTCGGCATTGTGCCTCTTGTATTAAATTCAGATGCAATTTCAGTGTTTCATCGTCAATAAGAAGGTCCAAGTAATACAGTTAACCTGAAGTGAAGCATCGGAATCTAAAACTGGACTCACAGGAGAGGTTCTAATCATAGAAGGGTAGAGAGTGTCAGTCCTCTTGTACTTAAGTCGGTATTGTGCCTTTTGAATTTAATTCCGATACAATTTGTGTGTTTCATGGTCAATAAGAAGGTGCAAGGTATACAGTAAAACTGAAGTGAAGCATCGGAATCTAGAACTGGACTCACAGGAGAGGTTCAAATCATAGAAAGAGAGAGTGTCAGTTCGCTTTAACTTAAGTCAGCATTGTGCCTTTTGTATTAAACTCGGATGCAATTTCTGTGTTTCATCGTCAATAAGAAGGTCCAAGGGATACAGTTAACCTGAAGTGAAGCATTGGAATTTAAAACTGGACTCACAGGAGTGGTTCAAATCATAGAAAGTGAGAGTGCTAGACCTCTTGTACTTAAGTCGGCATTGTGCCTTTTGTATTAATTTCCTCTGCAATTTCTGTGTTTCATCGTCAATAAGAAGGTGCAAGGTATACAGAGAGCCTGAAGTGAAGCATCGGAATCTAAGACTTGACTCACAGGAGAGGTTCAAATCATAGATAGTGAGAGTGTCAGTCATCTTGTGCTTAAGTCATTGAAAGTTAGAGTGTCAGTCCTCTTGTACTTAAGTCGGCATTGTGCCTTTTGTATTAAGTTCGAATGCAATTTCTGTGTTTTATCGTCAATAAGAAGGTCCAAGGGATACAGTAAACCTGAAGTGAAGCATCGGAATCTTAAACTGGACTCACAGGAGAGGTTCAAATCATTAAAAATTAGAGTGTCAGTCCTCTTGCACTTAAGTCGGCATTGTGCCTTTTGTATTAAATTCGGTTGCAATTTCTGTGTTTCATCGTCAATAAGAAGGTCCAAGGGATACAGTAAACGTGAAGTGAATCATCGGAATCTAAAACTGGACTCACAGGAGAGGTTCAAATCATAGAAAGTTAGAGTGTCAGTCCTCTTGTACTTAAGTCGGCATTGTGCCTTTTGTATTAAATTTGGATGCAATTTCTGTGTTTCATCGTCAATGAGAAGGTGCAAGAGATACAGTAATCTTGAAGTGAAGCATCGGAATCTAAAACTGGACTCACAGGAGAGGTTCAAATCATTGAAAGTTAGAGTGTCAGTCCTTCTGTACTTAAGTCGGCATTGTGCCTTTTGTGTTAAATTCGGATGCAATTTCTGTGTTTCATCGTCAATAGATAAGCCCAAGGGATACAGTAAACCTGAAGTGAAGCATCGGAAAGTAAAACTGGACTCACAGGAGAGGTTCTAATCATAGAAAGTTAGAGAGTGTCAGTCCTCTTGTACTTAAGTCGGCATTGTGCCTTTTGTATTAATTTCCGCTGCAATTTCTGTGTTTCATCGCCTATAAGAAGGTGCGAGGTATACAGTAAGCCTGAAGTGAAGCATCGGAATCTAAGACTGGGCTCACAGGAGAGGTTCAAATCATAGATAGTGAGAGTGTCAGTCATCTTGTGCTTAAGTCATTAAAAGTTAGAGTGTCAGTCCTCTTGTACTTAAGTCGCCATTGTGCCTTTTGTATTAAGTTCGAATGCAATTTCTGTGTTTCATCGTCAATAAGAAGGTCCAAGGGATACAGTAAACCTGAAGTGAAGCATCGGAATCTTAAACTGGACTCACAGGAGAGGTTCAAATCATTAAAAATTAGAGTGTCAGTCCTCTTGCACTTAAGTCGGCATTGTGCCTTTTGTATTAAATTCGGTTGCAATTTCTGTGTTTCATCGTCAATAAGAAGGTCCAATGTATACGGTAAACCTGAAGTGAACCATCGGAATCTAAAACTGGACTAAGAGGAGAGGTCCAAATCATAGAAAGTGAGAGTGTCAGTTCTCTTGTACTTACGTCGGCATTGTGCCTCTTGTATTAAATTCAGATGCAATTTCAGTGTTTCATCGTCAATAAGATGGTCCAAGGGATACAGTAAACCTGAAGTGAAGCATCGGAATCTAAAACTGGGCTAACAGGAGAGGTTCAAATCATAGAAAGTTAGAGTGTCAGTCCTCTTGTACTTACGTCGGCATTGTGCCTTTTGTATTAAATTCAGATGCCATTTCTGTGTTTCATCGTCAATAAGAAAGTCCAAGGGATACAGTAAACCTGAAGTGCAGCATCGGAATCTAGAACTGGACTCACAGGAGAGGTTCAAATAATAGAAAGTTAGAGAGTCAGTCATCTTGTGCTTAAGTCGGCATTGTGCCTTTTGTATTAAATTCGGATGCAATTTCTGTGTTTCATCGTCAATAAGAACTTCCAAGAGATACAGTAATCCTGAAGTGAAGCATCGGAATCTAAAACTGGACTCACAGGAGAGGTTCAAATCATAAAACGCGAGAGTGTCAGTCCTCTTGTACTTAAGTCGGTATTGTGCCTTTTGAATGTAATTCCGATACAGTTTGTGTGTTTCATGGTCAATAAGAAGGTGCAAGGTATACAGTAAAACTGAATTGAAGCATCGGAATCTAAAACTGGACTCACAGGAGAGGTTCAAATCATAGAAAGAGAGAGTGTCAGTTCGCTTTAACTTAAGTCAGCATTGTGCTTTTTGTATTAAACTCAGATGCAATTTCTGTGTTTCATCGTCAATAAGAAGGTCCAAGGGATACAGTAAACCTGAAGTGAAGCATCGGAATTAAAAACTGGACTCACAGGAGAGGTTCAAATCATAGAAAGTGAGAGTGCTAGACCTCTTGTACTTAAGTCGGCATTGTGCCTTTTGTATTAATTTCCTCTGCAATTTCTGTGTTTCATCGTCAATAAGAAGGTGCAAGGTATACAGAGAGCCTGAAGTGAAGCATCGGAATCTAAGACTGGACTCACAGGAGAGGTTCAAATCATAGATAGTGAGAGTGTCAGTCATCTTGTGCTTAAGTCATTGAAAGTTAGAGTGTCAGTCCTCTTGTACTTAAGTCGGCATTGTGCCTTTTGTATTAAGTTCGAATGCAATTTCTGTGTTTTATCGTCGATAAGAAGGTCCAAGGGATACAGTAAACCTGAAGTGAAGCATCGGAATCTTAAACTGGACTCACAGGAGAGGTTCAAATCATTAAAAATTAGAGTGTCAGTCCTCTTGCACTTAAGTCGGCATTGTGCCTTTTGTATTAAATTCTGTTGCAATTTCTGTGTTTCATCGTCAATAAGAAGGTCCAAGGGATACAGTAAACGTGAAGTGAATCATCGGAATCTAAAACTGGACTCACAGGAGAGGTCCAAATCATAGAAAGTTAGAGTGTCAGTCCTCTTGTACTTAAGTCGGCATTGTGCCTTTTGTATTAAATTTGGATGCAATTTCTGTGTTTCATCGTCAATGAGAAGGTGCAAGAGATACAGTAATCCTGAAGTGAAGCATCGGAATCTAAAACTGGACTCACAGGAGAGGTTCAAATCATTGAAAGTTAGAGTGTCAGTCCTCCTGTACTTAAGTCGGCATTGTGCCTTTTGTGTTAAATTCGGATGCAATTTCTGTGTTTCATCGTCAATAGAAAAGCCCAAGGGATACAGTAAACCTGAAGTGAAGCATCGGAAAGTAAAACTGGACTCACAGGAGAGGTTCTAATCATAGAAAGTTAGAGAGTGTGAGTCCTCTTGTACTTTAGTCGGCATTGTGCCTTTTGTATTAATTTCCGCTGCAATTTCTGTGTTTCATCGCCTATAAGAAGGTGCGAGGTATACAGTAAGCCTGAAGTGAAGCATCGGAATCTAAAACTGGACTCACAGGAGAGGTTCAAATCATAGATAGTGAGAGTGTCAGATCTCTCTTCCTTAAGTCGGCATTGTGCCTTTTGTATTTAATTCGGATTCAATTTCTGTGTTTCATCGTCAATAAAGTTCTAGGGAAACAGTAAACCCGATGTGAAGCATCGGAATCCAAAACTGGACTCACAGGAGAGGTTCAAATCATTGAAAGTTAGAGTGTCAATCCTCTTGTACTTAAGTCTGCATTGTGCCTTCTGAATTTAATTCCGATGCAATTTATGTGTTTCATCGTCAATAAGAAGGTCCAATGTATACGGTAAACCTGAAGTGAACCATCGGAATCTAAAACTGGACTAACAGGAGAGCTCCAAATCATAGAAAGTGAGAGTGTCAGTTCTCTTGTACTTACGTCGGCATTCTGCCTCTTGTATTAAATTCAGATGCAATTTCTGTGTTTCATCGCCTATAAGAAGGTCCAATGTATACGGTAAACCTGAAGTGAACCATCGGAATCTAAAACTGGGCTAACAGGAGAGGTTCAAATCATAGAAAGTTAGAGTGTCAGTCCTCTTGTACTTACGTCGGCATTGTGCCTTCTGTATTAAATTCAGATGCCATTTCTGTGTTTCATCGTCAATAAGAAAGTCCAAGGGATACAGTAAACCTGAAGTGCAGCATCGGAATCTAGAACTGGACTCACAGGAGTGGTTCAAATAATAGAAAGTTAGAGAGTCAGTCATCTTGTGCTTAAGTCGGCATTGTGCCTTTTGTATTAAATTCGGATGCAATTTCTGTGTTTCATCGTCAATAAGAAAGTCCAAGGGATACAGTAAACCTTAAGCGAAGCATCGGAATCTAAAACTGGACTCACAGGAGAGGTTCTAATCATAGAAAGTTAAAGTGTCCGTCCTCTTGTACTTAAGTCGGCATTGTGCCTTTTGTATTAAGTTCGAATGCAATTTCTGTGTTTTATCGTCAATAAGAAGGTCCAAGGGATACAGTAAACCGGAAGTGAAGCATCGGAATCTGAAACTGGACTCACAGGAGAGGTTCAAATCATTAAAAATTAGAGTGTCAGTCCTCTTGCACTTAAGTCGGCATTGTGCCTTTTGTATTAAATTCGGTTGCAATTTCTGTGTTTCGTCGTCAATAAGGAGGTCCAAGGGATACAGTAACGTGAAGTGAATCATCGGAATCTAAAACTTGACTCACAGGAGGGGTCCAAATCATAGAAAGTTAGAGTGTCAGTCCTCTTGTACTTAAGTCGGCATTGTGCCTTTTGTATTAAATTCGGATGCAATTTCTGTGTTTCATCGTCAATACGAAGGTCCAGGGGATACAGTAAACCTGAAGTGAAGCATCGGCATCTAAAACTGGACTCACAGGAGATGTTCAAATCATGGAAAGTTAGAGTTTCAGTCCTCTTGTACTTAAGTCGGCATTGTGCCTTTTGTATTAAATTCGGATGCAATTTCTGTGGTTCATTATCAATAAGAAAGCCCAAGGGATACAGTAAACATGAAGTGAAGCATCGGTATCTAAAACTGGACTCACAGGAGAGGTTCAAATCATAGAAAGTTAGAGTGTCAGTCCTCTTGTACTTAAGTCGGCATTGTGCCTTTTGTATTAAATTCGGAGCATCTTCTGTGTTTCATCGTCAATATGATGGTCCAAGTAATACAGTTAACCTGAAGTGAAGCATCGGAATCTAAAACTGGACTCACAGGAGAGGTTCTAATCATAGAAAGTTATAGAATGTCAGTCCTCTTGCACTTAAGTCGGCATTGTGCCTTTTGAATTTAATTCCGATACAATTTGTGTGTTTCATGGTCAATAAGAAGGTCCAAAGGATACAGTAAACCTGAAGTGAAGCATCGGAATCTAAAACTGGACTCACAGGAGAGGTTCAAATCATAGAAAGTGAGAGTGCTAGACCTCTTGTACTTAAGTCGGCATTGTGCCTTTTGTATTAATTTCCTCTGCAATTTCTGTGTTTCATCGTCAATAAGAAGGTGCAAGGTATACAGAGAGCCTGAAGTGAAGCATCGAAATCTAAAACTGGACTCACAGGAGTGGTTCAAATCATAGAAAGTTAGAGTGTCAGTCCTCTTGACTTAAGTCGGCATTGTGCCCTTTGTATTAAATTCGGATGCAACGTCTGTGTTTCATCGTCAATAAGAAGGTCCAAGAGATACAGTAAACCTGAAGTGAAGCATCGGAATCTAGAACTGGACTCACAGGAGAGGTTCTAATCATAGAAAGTTAGAGAATGTCAGTCCTCTTGTACTTAAGTCAGCATTGTGCCTTTTGAATTTAATTCCGATGCAATTTCTGTGTTTCATCGTCAATAAGAAGGTCCAAGGTATACAGTAAACCAGAAGTGAACCATCGGAATCTAAAACTGGACTCACAGGAGACGTTCAAATCATAGAAAGTGAGAGTGTCAGTCCTGTTGTACTTATGTCGGCATTGTGCCTTTTGTATTATATTCAGATGCAATTTCTGTGTTTCATCGTCTATAAGGAGGTCCAAGGGATACAGTAAACCTGAAGTGAAGCATCGGAATCTAAAACTGGACTCACAGGAGATTTTCAAATCATTAAAAATTAGAGTGTCAGTCCTCTTGCACTTAAGTCAGCATTGTGCCTTTTGTATTAAATTCGAATGCAATTTCTGTGTTTCATCGTCAATAAGAAAGTCCAAGGTATACAGTAAACCTGAGGTGAAGCATCGGAAGCTAAAACTGGACTCACAGGAGAGGTTCAAATCCTTGAAAGTTACAGTGTCAATCCTCTTGTACTTAAGTCGGCATTGTGCCTTTTGTATTAAATTCGGATGCAACGTCTGTGTTTAATCGTCAATAAGAAGGTCCAAGAGATACAGTAAACCTGAAGTGAAGCATCGGAATCTAAAACTGGACTTACAGCAGAGGTTCTAATCATAGAAAGTTAGAGAGTGTCAGTCCTCTTGTACTTAAGTCGGCATTGTGCCAATTGAATTTAATTCCGATACAATTTCTGTGTTTCATGGTCAATAAGAAGGTGCAAGGTATACAGTAAACCTGAAGTGAAGCATCGGAATCTAAAACTGGACTCACAGGAGAGGTTCAAATAATAGAAAGGGAGAGTACCAGTTCGCTTTAACTGAAGTCAGCATTGTGCTTTTTGTATTACATTCGGATGCAATTTCTGTGTTTCATCGTCAATAAGAAGGTTCAAGGGATACAGTAAACCTGAAGTGAAGGATCGGAATCTAAAACTGGACTCACAGGAGAGGTTCAAATCATAGAAAGAGAGAGTACCAGTTCGCTTTAACTTAAGTCAGCATTGTGCTTTTTGTATTACATTCGGATGCAATTTCTGTATTTCAACGTCAATAAGGTTCTAGGAATACAGTAAACCTGAAGCGAAGCATCGGAAGCTAAAACTGGACTCACAGGAGAGGTTCAAATCATTGAAAGTTAGACGGTCAATCCGCTTGTACTTGAGTCGGCATTGTGTCTTCTGAATTTAATTCCGATGCAATTTCTGTGTTTCATCGTCAATAAGAAGGTCCAATGTGTACGGTAATCCTGAAGTGAACCATAGGAATCTAAAACTGGACTAACAGGAGAGGTTCAAATAATTGAAAGTTACAGTGTCAGTCATCTTGTGCCTAAGTCGGCATTGTGCCTTTTGTATTAAATTCGGATGCAATTTCTGTGTTTCATCGTCAATAAGAAGGTCCAAGGGATACAGTAAACCTGTAGTGAAGCATCGGAATCTAAAACTGGACTCACAGGAGAGGTTCAAATCACAGAAAGTTAGAGTGTCAGTCTTCTTGTACTTACGTCGGCATTGTGACTTTTGTATTAATTTCGGAAGCAATTTCTGTGTTTCATCGTCAATATGAAGGTCCAAGGGATACAGTAAACCTGAAGTGAACCTTCGGAATCTAAAACTGTACTCACTGGAGAGGTTCAAATCATAGAAAGTTAGAGTGTCAGTCCTCTTGTACTTAAGTCGGCATTGTGCCTTTTGTATTAAATTAGGATACAAATTATGTGTTTCATCGTCAATAAGATGTACAAGGGATACAGTAAACCTGAAGTGAAGAATCGGAATCAAAAACTGGACTCACAGGATAAGTTCAAATCATTGAAGGTTAAAGTGTCAGTCCTCTTGTACTTAAGTCAGCATTGTGCCTTTTGTATTTAATTCCGATGCAATTTCTGTGTTTCATCGTCAATAAGTAGGTCCAAGGTATACAGTAAACCAGAAGTGAACCATCGGAATCTAAAACTGGACTCACAGGAGAGGTTGAAATCATAGAAAGTGAGAGTGTCAGTCCTCTTGTACTTACGTCGGCATTGTGCCTTTTGTATTAAATTCAGATGCAATTTCTGTGTTTCATCGTCTATAAGAAGGTCCAAGGGATACAGTAAACCTGAAGTGAAGGATCGGAATCTAAAACTGGACTCACAGGAGAGTTTCAAAGAATAGAAAGTTAGAGTGTCAGTCATCTTGTGCTGAAGTCGGCATTGTGCCTTTTGTATTAAATTCGGATGCAATTTCTGTGTTATATCGTCAATAAGAAGGTCCAAGGGATACAATGAACCTAAAGTGAAGCATCGGAATCTAAAACTTCAATCACAGGAGTGGTTCAAATCATTGAAAGTTAAAGTGTCAGTCCTCTTGTACTTAAGTCGGCATTGTGCCTTTTGTATTAATTTCGGATGCAATTTCTGTGTTTCATTGTCAATATGAAGGTCCAAGGGATGCAGTAAACCTGAAGTGAAGCTTCGGAATCTAAAACTGTACTCACTGGAGAGGTTCAAATCATAGAAAGTAAGAGTGTCAGTCCTCTTGTACTTAAGCCGGCATTGTGCCTTTTGTATTAAATTCGGACACAAATTCTGTGTTTCATCGTCAATAAGATGTCCAAGGGATACAGTAAATCTGAAGTGAAGAATCGGAATCTAAAACTGGACTCACAGGAGAGGTTCAAATCATAGAAAGTTAAAGTGTCAGTCCTCTTGTACTTAAGTCGGCATTGTGCCTTTTGAATTTAATTCCTATGCAATTTCTGTGTTACATCGTCAATAAGAAGATCCAAGGTATACAGTAAACCTGAAGTGAACCGTCGGAATCTAAAACTGGACTCACAGGAGAGGTTCAAATCATAGAAATTTAGAGTGTCAGTCCTCTTGTGCTTAAGTCGGCATAGTGCCTTTTGTATTAAATTCGGATGCAATTTCTGTGTTTCATTGTCAATATGAAGGTCCAAGGTATACAGTAAACCTGAAGTGAACCGTCGGAATCCAAATCTGGACTCACAGGAGAGGTTCAAATCATAGAAAGTTAGAGTGTCGGTCTTCTTGTACTTAAGACGGCATTGTGCCTTTTGTATTAAATTCGGATGCAATCTCAGTGTTTCATCGTCAATAAGAAGGTCCAAGTGATACAGTAATCCTGAAGTGAAGCATCGGAATCTAAAACTGGACTCGCAGGAGAGGTTCAAATCATAGAAGGTGAGAGTGTCAGACCTCTTGTACTTAAGTCGGCATTGTGCCTTTTGTATTAAATTCGGATGCAATTTCTGTGTTTCATCGTCAATACGAGGGTGCAGGGGATACAGTAAACCTGAAGTGAAGCATCGGAATCTAAAACTGGACTCACAGGAGATGTTCAAATCATTGAAAGTTAGACTGTCAGTCCTCTTGTACTTAAGTCGGCATTGTGCCTTTTGTATTAAATTCGGATGCAATTTCTGTGTTTCATTGTCAATAAGAATGCCCAAGGGATTCAGTAAACCTGAAGTGAAGCATCGGAATCTAAAACTTGACTCACAGGAGAGGTTAAAATCATAGAAAGTTAGAGTGTCAGTCCTCTAGTACTTAAGTCGGCATTGTGCCTTTTGTATTAAATTCGGATGCAACTTCTGTGTTTCATCGTCAATAAGACGGTTCAAGTAATACAGTTAATCTGAATTGAAGCATCGGAAACTAAACCTGGACTCACAGGAGGGGTTCCAATCATAGAAAGTTAGAGAGTGTCAGTCCTCTTGTACTTAAGTCGAAATTGTGCCTTTTGAATTTAATTCCGATACAATTTCTGTATTTCATGGTCAATAAGAAGGTGCAAGGTATACAGTAAACCTGAAGTGAAGCATCGGAATCTAAAACTGGACTCACAGGAGAGGTTCAAATCATAGAAAGAGAGAGTGGCAGTTCGCTTTAACTTAAGTCAGCATTGTGCCTTTTGTATTAAAGTCGGATGCAATTTCTGTGTTTCACCGTCAATAAGAAGGTCCAAGGGATACAGTAAACCTGAAGTGAAGCATCGGAATCTAAAACTGGACTCACAGGAGAGGTTCAAATCATGGAAAGTGAGAGTGTCAGACCTCTTGTACTTAAGTCGGCATTGTGCCTTTTGTATTAATTTCCTCTGCAATTTCTGTGTTTCATCGTTAATAAGAAGGTGCAAGGTATACAGAGAGCCTGAAGTGAAGCATCGGAATCTAAGACTGGACTCACAGGAGAGGTTCAAATCATAGATAGTGAGAGTGTCAGTCCACTATTACTTAAGTCGGCATTGTGCCTTTTGTATTAAATTCGGATTCAATTTCTGTGTTTCATCGTCAATAAGGTTCTAGGGATACAGTAAACCTGAAGCGAAGCATCGGAATCTAAAACTGGACTCACAGGAGAGGTTCAAATCATTGAAAGTTAGAGTGTCAGTCCTCTTGTACTTAGGTCGGCATTGTGCCTTTTGCATTAAATTCGGATGCAATTTCTGTGTTTTATCGTCAATAAGAAGGTCCAAGGGATACAGTAAACCTGAAGTGAATCATCGGAATCTAAAACTGGACTCACAGGAGAGGTTCAAATCATAGAAAGTCCTCTTGTACTTAAGTCGGCATTGTGCCTTTTGTATTAAATTCGTATGCAATTTCTGTGTTTCATCGTCAATAAGAAGGTCCAAGTGATACAGTAATCCAGAAGTGAAGCATCGGAATCTAAAACTGGACTCACAGGAGAGGTTCAAATCATAGAAGGTGAGAGTGTCAGTCCTCTTGTACTTAAGTCGGCATTTTGCCTTTTGTATTAAATTCGGATGCAATTTCTGTGTTTCATCGTCAATACGAGGGTCCAGGGTATACAGTAAACCTGAAGTGAAGCATCGGAATCTAAAACTGGACTCACAGGAGATGTTCAAATCATTGAAAGTTAGAGTGTCAGTCCTCTTGTACTTAAGTCGGCATGGTGCCTTTTGTATTAAATTCGGATGCAATTTCTGTGTTTCATTGTCAATAAGAATGCCCAAGGGATACAGTAAACGTTAAGTGAAGCATCGGAATCTAAAACTGGACTCACAGGAGAGGTTTACATCATAGAAAGTTAGAGTGTCAGTCCTCTTGACTTAAGTCGGCATTGTGCCTTTTGTATTAAATTCGGATGCAATTTCTGTGTTTCATCGTCAATAAGAAGGTCCAAGGGATACAGTAAACCTGAAGTGAAGCATCGGAATCTAAAACTGGACTCACAGGAGAGGTTCAAATCATAGAAAGTGAGAGTGTCAGACCTCTTGCACTTATGTCGGCATTGTGCCTTTTGTATTAATTTCCTCTGCAATATCTGTGTTTCATCGTCAATAAGAAGGTGCATGGTATTCAGTGAGCCTGAAGTGAAGCATCGGAATCAAAAACTGGACTCACAGGAGAGGTTCAAATCATAGATAGTGAGAGTGTCAGTCCTCTTTTACATAAGTCGGCATTGTGCCTTTTGTATTAAATTCGGATGCAATTTCTGTGTTTCATCGTCAATAAGAAGGTCCAAGGGATACAGTAAACCTGAAGTGAACCATCGGAATCTAAAACTGGTCTAACAGGAGAGGTTCAAATAATTGAAAGTTAGAGTGTCAGTCATCTTGTGTTTAAGTCGGCATTGTTCCTTTTGTATTAAATTCGGATGCAATTTTGAGTTTTATCGTCAATAAGAAGGTCCAAGGGATACAGTAAACCTGTAGTGAAGCATCGGAATCTAAAACTGGACTCACAGGAGAGGTTCAAATCATAGAAAGTTAGAGTGTCAGTCCTCTTGTACTTACGTCGGCATTGTGACTTTTGTATTAATTTCGGATGCAATTTCTGTGTTTCATCGTCAATATGAAAATCCAACGGATACAGTAAACCTGAAGTGAAGCTTCGGAATCTAAAACTGTACACACTGGAGAGGTTCAAATCACAGAAAGTTAGAGTGTCGGTCCTCTTGTACATACGTCGGCATTGTGCCTTTTGTATTAAATTCGGATACAAATTCTGTGTTTCATCGTCAATAAGATGTACAAGGGATACAGAAAACCTGAAGTGAGGAATCGGAATCTAAAACTGGACTCACAGGAGAGGTTCAATACATTGAAAGTTAAAATGTCAGTCCTCTTGTACTTAAGTCGGCATTGTGCCTTTTGAATTTAATTCCTATTCAATTTCTGTGTTTCATCGTCAATAAGAAGGTCCAAGGTATACAGTAAACCTGAAGTGAAGCATTGGAATCTAAAACTGGACTCACAGGAGAGTTTCAAATCATAGAAAATGAGAGTGTCAGTCCTCTTGTACTTAAGTCGGCATTGTGCCTTTTGTAATAAATTCGGATGCAATTTCTGTATTTCATCGTCAATAAGAAGGTCCAGGGGATACAGTAAACCTGAAGTGAAGCATCGGAATCTAAATCAGGAGTCACAGGAGATGTTCAAATCATTGAAACTTAGAGTGACAGTTCTCTTGTACTTAAGTCGGAATTGTGCCTTTTGTATTAAATTCAGATGCAATTTCTGTGTTTCATCGTCAATAAGAAAGCCCAAGTGATACAGTAAACCTGAAGTGAAGCATCGGAATCTAAAACTGGACTCACAGGAGAGGTTCAAATCATAGAAAGTTTGAGTGTCAGTCCTCTTGTGCTTAAGTCGTCATTGTGCCTATTGTATTAAATTCGGATGCCATTTCTGTGTTTCATCGTCAATAAGAAGGTCCAAGAGATACAGTAAACCTGAAGTGAAGCATCGTAATCTAAAACTGGACTCACAGGAGAGGTTCTAATCATAGAAAGTAAGAGAGTGTCAGTCCTCTTGTACTTAGGTCGACTTGTGCCTTTTGAATTTAATTCCTACACAATTTCTGTCTTTCATGGTCAATAAGAAGAAGCAAGGTATACAGTAAACCTGAAATAAAGCATCGGAAACGAAAACTGGACTCACAGGAGAGGTTCAAATCATAGAAATAGAGGGTGTCTGTCCGCTTTAACTTAAGTCAGCATTGTGCCTTTTGTATTAAATTCGGATGCATATTCTGTGTTTCATCGTCAATAAGAAGGTCCAAGGGATACAGTAAACCTGAAGTGAAGCATCGGAATCTAAAACTGGACTCACGGGAGAGGTTCAAATCACAGAAAGTGAGAGTGACAGTCCTCTTGTACTTAAGTCGGCATTGTGCCTTTTGTATTAATTTCCGCTGCAATTTCTGTGTTTCATCGTCAATAAGAAGGTGCAAGGTATACAGTAAGCCTGAAGTGAAGCATCGGAATCTAAAACTGTACTCACAAGGGAGGTTCAAATCTTTAAAAGTTAGAGTGTCAATCCTCTTGTACTTGAGTCGGCATTTTGCCTTCTGAATTAAATTCAGATGCAATTTCTGTGCTTCATCGTCAATAAGAAGGTCCAAGGTATACAGTAAACCTGAAGTGAAGCATCGGAATCTAAAACTGGACTCACAGGAGATGTTCAAATCATTGAAAGTTAGAGTGTCAGTCCTCTTGTACTTAAGTCGGCATGGTGCCTTTTGTATTAAATTCGGATGCAATTTCTGTGTTTCATTGTCAATAAGAATGCCCAAGGGATACAGTAAACGTTAAGTGAAGCATCGGAATCTAAAACTGGACTCACAGGAGAGGTTTACATCATAGAAAGTTAGAGTGTCAGTCCTCTTGACTTAAGTCGGCATTGTGCCTTTTGTATTAAATTCGGATGCAATTTCTGTGTTTCATCGTCAATAAGAAGGTCCAAGGGATACAGTAAACCTGAAGTGAAGCATCGGAATCTAAAACTGGACTCACAGGAGAGGTTCAAATCATAGAAAGTGAGAGTGTCAGACCTCTTGCACTTATGTCGGCATTGTGCCTTTTGTATTAATTTCCTCTGCAATATCTGTGTTTCATCGTCAATAAGAAGGTGCATGGTATTCAGTGAGCCTGAAGTGAAGCATCGGAATCAAAAACTGGACTCACAGGAGAGGTTCAAATCATAGATAGTGAGAGTGTCAGTCCTCTTTTACATAAGTCGGCATTGTGCCTTTTGTATTAAATTCGGATGCAATTTCTGTGTTTCATCGTCAATAAGAAGGTCCAAGGGATACAGTAAACCTGAAGTGAACCATCGGAATCTAAAACTGGTCTAACAGGAGAGGTTCAAATAATTGAAAGTTAGAGTGTCAGTCATCTTGTGTTTAAGTCGGCATTGTTCCTTTTGTATTAAATTCGGATGCAATTTTGAGTTTTATCGTCAATAAGAAGGTCCAAGGGATACAGTAAACCTGTAGTGAAGCATCGGAATCTAAAACTGGACTCACAGGAGAGGTTCAAATCATAGAAAGTTAGAGTGTCAGTCCTCTTGTACTTACGTCGGCATTGTGACTTTTGTATTAATTTCGGATGCAATTTCTGTGTTTCATCGTCAATATGAAAATCCAACGGATACAGTAAACCTGAAGTGAAGCTTCGGAATCTAAAACTGTACACACTGGAGAGGTTCAAATCACAGAAAGTTAGAGTGTCGGTCCTCTTGTACATACGTCGGCATTGTGCCTTTTGTATTAAATTCGGATACAAATTCTGTGTTTCATCGTCAATAAGATGTACAAGGGATACAGTAAACCTGAAGTGAGGAATCGGAATCTAAAACTGGACTCACAGGAGAGGTTCAATACATTGAAAGTTAAAATGTCAGTCCTCTTGTACTTAAGTCGGCATTGTGCCTTTTGAATTTAATTCCTATTCAATTTCTGTGTTTCATCGTCAATAAGAAGGTCCAAGGTATACAGTAAACCTGAAGTGAAGCATTGGAATCTAAAACTGGACTCACAGGAGAGTTTCAAATCATAGAAAATGAGAGTGTCAGTCCTCTTGTACTTAAGTCGGCATTGTGCCTTTTGTAATAAATTCGGATGCAATTTCTGTATTTCATCGTCAATAAGAAGGTCCAGGGGATACAGTAAACCTGAAGTGAAGCATCGGAATCTAAATCAGGAGTCACAGGAGATGTTCAAATCATTGAAACTTAGAGTGACAGTTCTCTTGTACTTAAGTCGGAATTGTGCCTTTTGTATTAAATTCAGATGCAATTTCTGTGTTTCATCGTCAATAAGAAAGCCCAAGTGATACAGTAAACCTGAAGTGAAGCATCGGAATCTAAAACTGGACTCACAGGAGAGGTTCAAATCATAGAAAGTTTGAGTGTCAGTCCTCTTGTGCTTAAGTCGTCATTGTGCCTATTGTATTAAATTCGGATGCCATTTCTGTGTTTCATCGTCAATAAGAAGGTCCAAGAGATACAGTAAACCTGAAGTGAAGCATCGTAATCTAAAACTGGACTCACAGGAGAGGTTCTAATCATAGAAAGTAAGAGAGTGTCAGTCCTCTTGTACTTAGGTCGACTTGTGCCTTTTGAATTTAATTCCTACACAATTTCTGTCTTTCATGGTCAATAAGAAGAAGCAAGGTATACAGTAAACCTGAAATAAAGCATCGGAAACGAAAACTGGACTCACAGGAGAGGTTCAAATCATAGAAATAGAGGGTGTCTGTCCGCTTTAACTTAAGTCAGCATTGTGCCTTTTGTATTAAATTCGGATGCATATTCTGTGTTTCATCGTCAATAAGAAGGTCCAAGGGATACAGTAAACCTGAAGTGAAGCATCGGAATCTAAAACTGGACTCACGGGAGAGGTTCAAATCACAGAAAGTGAGAGTGACAGTCCTCTTGTACTTAAGTCGGCATTGTGCCTTTTGTATTAATTTCCGCTGCAATTTCTGTGTTTCATCGTCAATAAGAAGGTGCAAGGTATACAGTAAGCCTGAAGTGAAGCATCGGAATCTAAAACTGTACTCACAAGGGAGGTTCAAATCTTTAAAAGTTAGAGTGTCAATCCTCTTGTACTTGAGTCGGCATTTTGCCTTCTGAATTAAATTCAGATGCAATTTCTGTGCTTCATCGTCAATAAGAAGGTCCAAGGTATACAGTAAACCTGAAGTGAAGCATCGGAATCTAAAACTGGACTCACAGGAGAGGTTCAAATCATTGAAAATTTGAGTGTCAGTCCTCTTGTACTTAAGTCGGCATTGTGCCTTTTGAATTTAATTCCTATGCAATTTCTGTGTTTCATCGTCAATAAGAAGATCCAAGGTATACAGTAAACCTGAAGTGAAGCATCGTAATCTAAAACTGGACTCACAGGAGAGGTTCTAATCATAGAAAGTAAGAGAGTGTCAGTCCTCTTGTACTTAGGTCGACTTGTGCCTTTTGAATTTAATTCCTACACAATTTCTGTCTTTCATGGTCAATAAGAAGAAGCAAGGTATACAGTAAACCTGAAATAAAGCATCGGAAACGAAAACTGGACTCACAGGAGAGGTTCAAATCATAGAAATAGAGGGTGTCTGTCCGCTTTAACTTAAGTCAGCATTGTGCCTTTTGTATTAAATTCGGATGCATATTCTGTGTTTCATCGTCAATAAGAAAGCCCAAGTGATACAGTAAACCTGAAGTGAAGCATCGGAATCTAAAACTGGACTCACAGGAGAGGTTCAAATCATAGAAAGTTTGAGTGTCAGTCCTCTTGTGCTTAAGTCGTCATTGTGCCTATTGTATTAAATTCGGATGCCATTTCTGTGTTTCATCGTCAATAAGAAGGTCCAAGAGATACAGTAAACCTGAAGTGAAGCATCGTAATCTAAATCTGGACTCACAGGAGAGGTTCAAATCATAGAAAGTTAGAGTGTCGGTCTTCTTGTACTTAAGTCGGCATTGTGCCTTTTGTTTTAAATTCGGATGCAATCTCAGTGTTTCATCGTCAATAAGAAGGTCCAAGTGATACAGTAATCCTGAAGTGAAGCATCGGAATCTAAAACTGGACTCGCAGGAGAGGTTCAAATCATAGAAGGTGAGAGTGTCAGTCCTCTTGTACTTAAGTCGGCATTGTGCCTTTTGTATTAAATTCGGATGCAATTTCTGTGTTTCATCGTCAATACGAGGGTGCAGGGGATACAGTAAACCTGAAGTGAAGCATCGGAATCTAAAACTGGACTCACAGGAGATGTTCAAATCATTGAAAGTTAGACTGTCAGTCCTCTTGTACTTAAGTCGGCATTGTGCCTTTTGTATTAAATTCGGATGCAATTTCTGTGTTTCATTGTCAATAAGAATGCCCAAGGGATTCAGTAAACCTGAAGTGAAGCATCGGAATCTAAAACTTGACTCACAGGAGAGGTTAAAATCATAGAAAGTTAGAGTGTCAGTCCTCTAGTACTTAAGTCGGCATTGTGCCTTTTGTATTAAATTCGGATGCAACTTCTGTGTTTCATCGTCAATAAGACGGTTCAAGTAATACAGTTAATCTGAATTGAAGCATCGGAAACTAAACCTGGACTCACAGGAGGGGTTCCAATCATAGAAAGTTAGAGAGTGTCAGTCCTCTTGTACTTAAGTCGAAATTGTGCCTTTTGAATTTAATTCCGATACAATTTCTGTATTTCATGGTCAATAAGAAGGTGCAAGGTATACAGTAAACCTGAAGTGAAGCACCGGAATCTAAAACTGGACTCACAGGAGAGGTTCAAATCATAGAAAGAGAGAGTGGCAGTTCGCTTTAACTTAAGTCAGCATTGTGCCTTTTGTATTAAAGTCGGATGCAATTTCTGTGTTTCACCGTCAATAAGAAGGTCCAAGGGATACAGTAAACCTGAAGTGAAGCATCGGAATCTAAAACTGGACTCACAGGAGAGGTTCAAATCATGGAAAGTGAGAGTGTCAGACCTCTTGTACTTAAGTCGGCATTGTGCCTTTTGTATTAATTTCCTCTGCAATTTCTGTGTTTCATCGTTAATAAGAAGGTGCAAGGTATACAGAGAGCCTGAAGTGAAGCATCGGAATCTAAGACTGGACTCACAGGAGAGGTTCAAATCATAGATAGTGAGAGTGTCAGTCCACTATTACTTAAGTCGGCATTGTGCCTTTTGTATTAAATTCGGATTCAATTTCTGTGTTTCATCGTCAATAAGGTTCTAGGGATACAGTAAACCTGAAGCGAAGCATCGGAATCTAAAACTGGACTCACAGGAGAGGTTCAAATCATTGAAAGTTAGAGTGTCAGTCCTCTTGTACTTAGGTCGGCATTGTGCCTTTTGCATTAAATTCGGATGCAATTTCTGTGTTTTATCGTCAATAAGAAGGTCCAAGGGATACAGTAAACCTGAAGTGAATCATCGGAATCTAAAACTGGACTCACAGGAGAGGTTCAAATCATAGAAAGTCCTCTTGTACTTAAGTCGGCATTGTGCCTTTTGTATTAAATTCGTATGCAATTTCTGTGTTTCATCGTCAATAAGAAGGTCCAAGTGATACAGTAATCCAGAAGTGAAGCATCGGAATCTAAAACTGGACTCACAGGAGAGGTTCAAATCATAGAAGGTGAGAGTGTCAGTCCTCTTGTACTTAAGTCGGCATTTTGCCTTTTGTATTAAATTCGGATGCAATTTCTGTGTTTCATCGTCAATACGAGGGTCCAGGGTATACAGTAAACCTGAAGTGAAGCATCGGAATCTAAAACTGGACTCACAGGAGATGTTCAAATCATTGAAAGTTAGAGTGTCAGTCCTCTTGTACTTAAGTCGGCATGGTGCCTTTTGTATTAAATTCGGATGCAATTTCTGTGTTTCATTGTCAATAAGAATGCCCAAGGGATACAGTAAACGTTAAGTGAAGCATCGGAATCTAAAACTGGACTCACAGGAGAGGTTTACATCATAGAAAGTTAGAGTGTCAGTCCTCTTGACTTAAGTCGGCATTGTGCCTTTTGTATTAAATTCGGATGCAATTTCTGTGTTTCATCGTCAATAAGAAGGTCCAAGGGATACAGTAAACCTGAAGTGAAGCATCGGAATCTAAAACTGGACTCACAGGAGAGGTTCAAATCATAGAAAGTGAGAGTGTCAGACCTCTTGCACTTATGTCGGCATTGTGCCTTTTGTATTAATTTCCTCTGCAATATCTGTGTTTCATCGTCAATAAGAAGGTGCATGGTATTCAGTGAGCCTGAAGTGAAGCATCGGAATCAAAAACTGGACTCACAGGAGAGGTTCAAATCATAGATAGTGAGAGTGTCAGTCCTCTTTTACATAAGTCGGCATTGTGCCTTTTGTATTAAATTCGGATGCAATTTCTGTGTTTCATCGTCAATAAGAAGGTCCAAGGGATACAGTAAACCTGAAGTGAACCATCGGAATCTAAAACTGGTCTAACAGGAGAGGTTCAAATAATTGAAAGTTAGAGTGTCAGTCATCTTGTGTTTAAGTCGGCATTGTTCCTTTTGTATTAAATTCGGATGCAATTTTGAGTTTTATCGTCAATAAGAAGGTCCAAGGGATACAGTAAACCTGTAGTGAAGCATCGGAATCTAAAACTGGACTCACAGGAGAGGTTCAAATCATAGAAAGTTAGAGTGTCAGTCCTCTTGTACTTACGTCGGCATTGTGACTTTTGTATTAATTTCGGATGCAATTTCTGTGTTTCATCGTCAATATGAAAATCCAACGGATACAGTAAACCTGAAGTGAAGCTTCGGAATCTAAAACTGTACACACTGGAGAGGTTCAAATCACAGAAAGTTAGAGTGTCGGTCCTCTTGTACATACGTCGGCATTGTGCCTTTTGTATTAAATTCGGATACAAATTCTGTGTTTCATCGTCAATAAGATGTACAAGGGATACAGTAAACCTGAAGTGAGGAATCGGAATCTAAAACTGGACTCACAGGAGAGGTTCAATACATTGAAAGTTAAAATGTCAGTCCTCTTGTACTTAAGTCGGCATTGTGCCTTTTGAATTTAATTCCTATTCAATTTCTGTGTTTCATCGTCAATAAGAAGGTCCAAGGTATACAGTAAACCTGAAGTGAAGCATTGGAATCTAAAACTGGACTCACAGGAGAGTTTCAAATCATAGAAAATGAGAGTGTCAGTCCTCTTGTACTTAAGTCGGCATTGTGCCTTTTGTAATAAATTCGGATGCAATTTCTGTATTTCATCGTCAATAAGAAGGTCCAGGGGATACAGTAAACCTGAAGTGAAGCATCGGAATCTAAATCAGGAGTCACAGGAGATGTTCAAATCATTGAAACTTAGAGTGACAGTTCTCTTGTACTTAAGTCGGAATTGTGCCTTTTGTATTAAATTCAGATGCAATTTCTGTGTTTCATCGTCAATAAGAAAGCCCAAGTGATACAGTAAACCTGAAGTGAAGCATCGGAATCTAAAACTGGACTCACAGGAGAGGTTCAAATCATAGAAAGTTTGAGTGTCAGTCCTCTTGTGCTTAAGTCGTCATTGTGCCTATTGTATTAAATTCGGATGCCATTTCTGTGTTTCATCGTCAATAAGAAGGTCCAAGAGATACAGTAAACCTGAAGTGAAGCATCGTAATCTAAAACTGGACTCACAGGAGAGGTTCTAATCATAGAAAGTAAGAGAGTGTCAGTCCTCTTGTACTTAGGTCGACTTGTGCCTTTTGAATTTAATTCCTACACAATTTCTGTCTTTCATGGTCAATAAGAAGAAGCAAGGTATACAGTAAACCTGAAATAAAGCATCGGAAACGAAAACTGGACTCACAGGAGAGGTTCAAATCATAGAAATAGAGGGTGTCTGTCCGCTTTAACTTAAGTCAGCATTGTGCCTTTTGTATTAAATTCGGATGCATATTCTGTGTTTCATCGTCAATAAGAAGGTCCAAGGGATACAGTAAACCTGAAGTGAAGCATCGGAATCTAAAACTGGACTCACGGGAGAGGTTCAAATCACAGAAAGTGAGAGTGACAGTCCTCTTGTACTTAAGTCGGCATTGTGCCTTTTGTATTAATTTCCGCTGCAATTTCTGTGTTTCATCGTCAATAAGAAGGTGCAAGGTATACAGTAAGCCTGAAGTGAAGCATCGGAATCTAAAACTGTACTCACAAGGGAGGTTCAAATCTTTAAAAGTTAGAGTGTCAATCCTCTTGTACTTGAGTCGGCATTTTGCCTTCTGAATTAAATTCAGATGCAATTTCTGTGCTTCATCGTCAATAAGAAGGTCCAAGGTATACAGTAAACCTGAAGTGAAGCATCGGAATCTAAAACTGGACTCACAGGAGAGGTTCAAATCATTGAAAATTTGAGTGTCAGTCCTCTTGTACTTAAGTCGGCATTGTGCCTTTTGAATTTAATTCCTATGCAATTTCTGTGTTTCATCGTCAATAAGAAGATCCAAGGTATACAGTAAACCTGAAGTGAAGCATCGTAATCTAAAACTGGACTCACAGGAGAGGTTCTAATCATAGAAAGTAAGAGAGTGTCAGTCCTCTTGTACTTAGGTCGACTTGTGCCTTTTGAATTTAATTCCTACACAATTTCTGTCTTTCATGGTCAATAAGAAGAAGCAAGGTATACAGTAAACCTGAAATAAAGCATCGGAAACGAAAACTGGACTCACAGGAGAGGTTCAAATCATAGAAATAGAGGGTGTCTGTCCGCTTTAACTTAAGTCAGCATTGTGCCTTTTGTATTAAATTCGGATGCATATTCTGTGTTTCATCGTCAATAAGAAAGCCCAAGTGATACAGTAAACCTGAAGTGAAGCATCGGAATCTAAAACTGGACTCACAGGAGAGGTTCAAATCATAGAAAGTTTGAGTGTCAGTCCTCTTGTGCTTAAGTCGTCATTGTGCCTATTGTATTAAATTCGGATGCCATTTCTGTGTTTCATCGTCAATAAGAAGGTCCAAGAGATACAGTAAACCTGAAGTGAAGCATCGTAATCTAAATCTGGACTCACAGGAGAGGTTCAAATCATAGAAAGTTAGAGTGTCGGTCTTCTTGTACTTAAGTCGGCATTGTGCCTTTTGTTTTAAATTCGGATGCAATCTCAGTGTTTCATCGTCAATAAGAAGGTCCAAGTGATACAGTAATCCTGAAGTGAAGCATCGGAATCTAAAACTGGACTCGCAGGTGAGGTTCAAATCATAGAAGGTGAGAGTGTCAGTCCTCTTGTACTTAAGTCGGCATTGTGCCTTTTGTATTAAATTCGGATGCAATTTCTGTGTTTCATCGTCAATACGAGGGTGCAGGGGATACAGTAAACCTGAAGTGAAGCATCGGAATCTAAAACTGGACTCACAGGAGATGTTCAAATCATTGAAAGTTAGAGTGTCAGTCCTCTTGTACTTAAGTCGGCATTGTGCCTTTTGTATTATATTCGGATGCAATTTCTGTGTTTCATTGTCAATAAGAATGCCCAAGGGATTCAGTAAACCTGAAGTGAAGCATCGGAATCTAAAACTGGACTCACAGGAGAGGTTAAAATCATAGAAAGTTAGAGTGTCAGTCCTCTTGTACTTAAGTCGGCATTGTGCCTTTTGTATTAATTTCCTCTGCAATTTCTGTGTTTCATCGTCAATAAGAAGGTGCAAGGTATACAGAGAGCCTGAAGTGAAGCATCGGAATCTAAGTCTGGACTCACAGCAGAGGTTCAAATCATAGATAGTGAGAGTGTCAGTCCACTATTACTTTAGTCGGCATTGTGCCTTTTGTATTAAATTCGGATTCAATTTCTGTGTTTCATCGTCAATAAGGTTCTAGGGATACAGTAAACCTGAAGCGAAGCATCGGAATCTAGAACTGGACTCACAGGAGATGTTCAAATCATTGAAAGTTTTAGTGTCAGTCCTCTTGTACTTAAGTCGGCATTGTGCCTTTTGTATTAAATTCGGATGCAATTTCTGTGTTTCATCGTCAATAAGAAGGTCCAATGTATACGGTAATCCCGAAGTGAACCATCGGAATCTAAAACTGGACTCACAGGAGAGGTTCAAATCATAGAAAGTTAGAGTGTCAGTCCTCTTGTACTTACGTCGGCATTGTGACTTTTGTATTAATTTCGGATGCAATTTCTGTGTTTCATCGTCAATATGAAGATCCAACGGATACAGTAAACCTGAAGTGAAGCTTCGGAATCTAAAACTGTACACACTGGAGAGGTTCAAATCATAGAAAGTTAGAGTGTCGGTCCTGTTGTACATACGTCGGCATTGTGCCTTTTGTATTAAATTCGGATACAAATTCTGTGTTTCATCGTCAATAAGATGTACAAGGGATACAGTAAACCTGAAGTGAGGAATCGGAATCTAAAACTGGACTCACAGGAGAGGTTCAAAACATTGAAAGTTAAAATGTCAGTCCTCTTGTACTTAAGTCGGCATTGTGCCTTTTGAATTTAATTCCTATTCAATTTCTGTGTTTCATCGTCAATAAGAAGGTCCAAGGTATACAGTAAACCTGAAGTGAAGCATCGGAATCTAAAACTGGACTCACAGGAGAGTTTCAAATCATAGAAAATGAGAGTGTCAGTCCTCTTGTACTTAAGTCGGCATTGTGCCTTTTGTAATAAATTCGGATGCAATTTCTGTATTTCATCGTCAATAAGAAGGTCCAGGGGATACAGTAAACCTGAAGTGAAGCATCGGAATCTAAATCAGGAGTCACAGGAGATGTTCAAATCATTGAAACTTAGAGTGACAGTCCTCTTGTACTTAAGTCGGAATTGTGCCTTTTGTATTAAATTCGGATGCAATTTCTGTGTTTCATCGTCAATAAGAAAGCCCAAGTGATACAGTAAACCTGAAGTGAAGCATCGGAATCTAAAACTGGACTCACAGGAGAGGTTTAAATCATAGAAAGTTAGAGTGTCAGTCCTCTTGACTTAAGTCGGCATTGTGCCTTTTGTATTAAATTCGGATGCAATTTCTGTGTTTCATCGTCAATAAGAAGGTCCAATGTATACGGTAATCCCGAAGTGAACCATCGGAATCTAAAACTGGTCTAACAGGAGAGGTTCAAATAATTGAAAGTTAGAGTGTCAGTCATCTTGTGCTTAAGTCGGCATTGTGCCTTTTGTATTAAATTCGGATGCAATTTCTGTGTTTCATTGTCAATAAGAATGCCCAAGGGATTCAGTAAACCTGAAGTGAAGCATCGGAATCTAAAACTGGACTCACAGGAGAGGTTAAAATCATAGAAAGTTAGAGTGTCAGTCCTCTTGTACTTAAGTCGGCAAATTGCCTTTTGTATTAAATTCGGATGCAACTTCTGTGTTTCATCGTCAATAAGAGGGTCCAAGTAATACAGTTAACCTGAATTGAAGCATCGGAAACTAAACCTGGACTCACAGGAGGGGTTCCAATCATCGAAAGTTAGAGAGTGTCAGTCCTCTTGTACTTAAGTCGAAATTGTGCCTTTTGAATTTAATTCCGATACAATTTCTGTGTTTCATGGTCAATAAGAAGGTGCAAGGTATACAGTAAACCTGAAGTGAAGCATCGGAATCTAAAACTGGACTCACAGGAGAGGTTCAAATCATAGAAAGTAAGAGAGTGTCAGTCCTCCTGTACTTAGGTCGACTTGTGCCTTTTGAATTTAATTCCTATACAATTTCTGTCTTTCATGGTCAATAAGAAGAAGCAAGGTATACAGTAAACCTGAAGTAAAGCATCGGAATCGGAAACTGGACTCACAGGAGAAGTTCAAATCATTGAAAATTTGAGTGTCAGTCCTCTTGTACTTAAGTCGGCATTGTGCCTTTTGAATTTAATTCCTATGCATTTTCTGTGTTTCATCGTCAATAAGAAGATCCAAGGTATACAGTAAACCTGAAGTGAACCGTCGGAATCTAAAACTGGACTCACAGGAGAGGTTCAAATCATAGAAATTTAGAGTGTCAGTCCTCTTGTACTTAAGTCGGCATAGTGCCTTTTGTATTAAATTCGGATGCAATTTCTGTGTTCCATTGTCAATATGAAGGTCCAAGGTATACAGTAAACCTGAAGTGAACCGTCGGAATCTAAATCTGGACTCACAGGAGAGGTTCAAATCATAGAAAGTTAAAGTGTCGGTCTTCTTGTACTTAAGTCGGCATTGTGCCTTTTGTATTAAATTCAGATGCAATCTCAGTGTTTCATCGTCAATAAGAAGGTCCAAGTGATACAGTAATCCTGAAGTGAAGCATCGGAATCTAAAACTGGACTCGCAGGAGAGGTTCAAATCATAGAAGGTGAGAGTGTCAGTCCTCTTGTACCTAAGTCGGCATTGTGCCTTTTGTATTAAATTCGGATGCAATTTCTGTGTTTCATCGTCAATACGAGGGTGCAGGGGATACAGTAAACCTGAAGTGAAGCATCGGAATCTAAAACTGGACTCACAGGAGATGTTCAAATCATTGAAAGTTAGAGTGTCAGTCCTCTTGTACTTAAGTCGGCATTGTGCCTTTTGTATTAAATTCGGATGCAATTTCTGTGTTTCATTGTCAATAAGAATGCCCAAGGGATTCAGTAAACCTGAAGTGAAGCATCGGAATCTAAAACTGGACTCACAGGAGAGGTTAAAATCATAGAAAGTTAGAGTGTCAGTCCTCTTGTACTTAAGTCGGCATTGTGCCTTTTGTATTAAATTCGGATGCAACTTCTGTGTTTCATCGTCAATAAGAGGGTCCAAGTAATACAGTTAACCTGAATTGAAGCATCGGAAACTAAACCTGGACTCACAGGAGGGGTTCCAATCATAGAAAGTTAGAGAGTGTCAGTCCTCTTGTACTTAAGTCGAAATTGTGCCTTTTGAATTTAATTCCGATACAATTTCTGTGTTTCATGGTCAATAAGAAGGTGCAAGGTATACAGTAAACCTGAAGTGAAGCATCGGAATCTAAAACTGGACTCACAGGAGAGGTTCAAATCATAGAAAGAGAGAGTGTCAGTTCGCTTTAACTTAAGTCAGCATTGTGCCTTTTGTATTAAAGTCGGATGCAATTTCTGTGTTTCACCGTCAATAAGAAGGTCCAAGGGATACAGTAAACCTGAAGTGAAGCATCGGAATCTAAAACTGGACTCACAGGAGAGGTTCAAATCATGGAAAGTGAGAGTGTCAGACCTCTTGTACTTAAGTCGGCATTGTGCCTTTTGTATTAATTTCCTCTGCAATTTCTGTGTTTCATCGTTAATAAGAAGGTGCAAGGTATACAGAGAGCCTGAAGTGAAGCATCGGAATCTAAGACTGGACTCACAGGAAAGGTTCAAATCATAGATAGTGAGAGTGTCAGTCCACTATTACTTAAGTCGGCATTGTGCCTTTTGTATTAAATTCGGATTCAATTTCTGTGTTTCATCGTCAATAAGGTTCTAGGGATACAGTAAACCTGAAGCGAAGCATCGGAATCTAAAACTGGACTCACAGGAGAGGTTCAAATCATTGAAAGTTAGAGTGTCAGTCCTCTTGTACTTAGGTCGGCATTGTGCCTTTTGCATTAAATTCGGATGCAATTTCTGTGTTTTATCGTCAATAAGAAGGTCCAAGGGATACAGTAAACCTGAAGTGAATCATCGGAATCTAAAACTGGACTCACAGGAGAGGTTCAAATCATAGAAAGTCCTCTTGTACTTAAGTCGGCATTGTGCCTTTTGTATTAAATTCGTATGCAATTTCTGTGTTTCATCGTCAATAAGAAGGTCCAAGTGATACAGTAATCCTGAAGTGAAGCATCGGAATCTAAAACTGGACTCACAGGAGAGGTTCAAATCATAGAAGTTGAGAGTGTCAGTCCTCTTGTACTTAAGTCGGCATTTTGCATTTTGTATTAAATTCGGACGCAATTTCTGTGTTTCATCGTCAATACGAGGGTCCAGGGTATACAGTAAACCTGAAGTGAAGCATCGGAATCTAAAACTGGACTCACAGGAGATGTTCAAATCATTGAAAGTTAGAGTGTCAGTCCTCTTGTACTTAAGTCGGCATGGTGCCTTTTGTATTAAATTCGGATGCAATTTCTGTGTTTCATTGTCAATAAGAATGCCCAAGGGATACAGTAAACGTTAAGTGAAGCATCGGAATCTAAAACTGGACTCACAGGAGAGGTTTAAATCATAGAAAGTTAGAGTGTCAGTCCTCTTGACTTAAGTCGGCATTGTGCCTTTTGTATTAAATTCGGATGCAATTTCTGTGTTTCATCGTCAATAAGAAGGTCCAAGGGATACAGTAAACCTGAAGTGAAGCATCGGAATCTAAAACTGGACTCACAGGAGAGGTTCAAATCATAGAAAGTGAGAGTGTCAGACCTCTTGCACTTATGTCGGCATTGTGCCTTTTGTATTAATTTCCTCTGCAATATCTGTGTTTCATCGTCAATAAGAAGGTGCATGGTATTCAGTGAGCCTGAAGTGAAGCATCGGAATCTAAAACTGGACTCACAGGAGAGGTTCAAATCATAGATAGTGAGAGTGTCAGTCCTCTTTTACATAAGTCGCCATTGTGCCTTTTGTATAAAATTCGGATTCAATTTCTGTGTTTCATCGTCAATAAGGTTCTAGGGATACAGTAAACCTGAAGCGAAGCATCGGAATCTAAAACTGGACTTACAGGAGAGCTTAAAACCATTGAAAGTTAGAGAGTCAATCCTCTTGTACTTAAGTCGGCATTGTGTCTTCTGAATTTAATTCCCATGCAATTTCTGTGTTTCATCGTCAATAAGAAGGTCCAATGTATACGGTAATCCCGAAGTGAACCATCGGAATCTAAAACTGGTCTAACTGGAGAGGTTCAAATAATTGAAAGTTAGAGTGTCAGTCATCTTGTGCTTAAGTCGGCATTGTGCCTTTTGTATTAAATTCGGATGCAATTTTGAGTTTTATCGTCAATAAGAAGGTCCAAGGGATACAGTAAACCTGTAGTGAAGCATCGGAATCTAAAACTGGACTCACAGGAGAGGTTCAAATCATAGAAAGTTAGAGTGTCAGTCCTCTTGTACTTACGTCGGCATTGTGACTTTTGTATTAATTTCGGATGCAATTTCTGTGTTTCATCGTCAATATGAAGATCCAACGGATACAGTAAACCTGAAGTGAAGCTTCGGAATCTAAAACTGTACACACTGGAGAGGTTCAAATCATAGTAAGTTAGAGTGTCGGACCTCTTGTACTTAAGTCGGCATTGTGCCTTTTGAATTTAATTCCTATTCAATTTCTGTGTTTCATCGTCAATAAGAAGGTCCAAGGTATACAGTAAACCTGAAGTGAAGCATCGGAATCTAAAACTGGACTCACAGGATAGTTTCAAATCATAGAAAATGAGAGTGTCAGTCCTCTTGTACTTATGTCGACATTGTGCCTTTTGTAATAAATTCGGATGCAATTTCTGTATTTCATCGTCAATAAGAAGGTCCAAGAGATACAGTAAACCTGAAGTGAAGCATCGTAATCTAAAACTGGACTCACAGGAGAGGTTCTAATCATAGAAAGTAAGAGAGTGTCAGTCCTCTTGTACTTAGGTCGACTTGTGCCTTTTGAATTTAATTCCTATACAATTTCTGTCTTTCATGGTCAATAAGAAGAAGCAAGGTATACAGTAAACCTGAAGTAAAGCATCGGAATCGAAAACTGGACTCACAGGAGAGGTTCAAATCATAGAAATAGAGAGTGTCTGTCCGCTTTAACTTAAGTCAGCATTGTGCCTTTTGTATTAAGTTCGGATGCAATTTCTGTGTTTCATCGTCAATAAGAAGGTCCAAGGGATACAGTAAACCTGAAGTGAAGCATCGGAAACTAAAACTGGACTCATAGGAGAGGTTCAAATCACAGAAAGTGAGAGTGTCAGTCCTCTTGTACTTAAGTCGGCATAGTGCCTTTTGTATTAAATTCGGATGCAATTTCTGTGTTTCATTGTCAATATGAAGGTCCAAGGTATACAGTAAACCTGAAGTGAACCGTCGGAATCTAAATCTGGACTCACAGGAGAGGTTCAAATCATAGAAAGTTAGAGTGTCGGTCTTCTTGTACTTAAGTCGGCATTGTGCCTTTTGTATTAAATTCGGATGCAATCTCAGTGTTTCATCGTCAATAAGAAGGTCCAAGTGATACACTAATCCTGAAGTGAAGCATCGGAATCTAAAACTGGACTCGCAGGAGAGGTTCAAATCATAGAAGGTGAGAGTGTCAGTCCTCTTGTACTTAAGTCGGCATTGTGCCTTTTGTATTAAATGCGGATGCAATTTCTGTGTTTCATCGTCAATACGAGGGTGCAGGGGATACAGTAAACCTGAAGTGAAGCATCGGAATCTAAAACTGGACTCACAGGAGATGTTCAAATCATTGAAAGTTAGAGTGTCAGTCCTCTTGTACTTAAGTCGGCATTGTGCCTTTTGTATTAAATTCGGATGCAATTTGTGTGTTTCATTGTCAATAAGAATGCCCAAGGGATTCAGTAAACCTGAAGTGAAGCATCGGAATCTAAAACTGGACTCACAGGAGAGGTTAAAATCATAGAAAGTTAGAGTGTCAGTCCTCTTGTACTTAAGTCGGCATTGTGCCTTTTGTATTAAATTCGGATGCAACTTCTGTGTTTCATCGTCAATAAGAGGGTCCAAGTAATACAGTTAACCTGAATTGAAACATCGGAAACTAAACCTGGACTCACAGGAGGGGTTCCAATCATAGAAAGTTAGAGAATGTCAGTCCTCTTGTACTTAAGTCGAAATTGTGCCTTTTGAATTTAATTCCGATACAATTTCTGTGCTTCATGGTCAATAAGAAGGTGCAAGGTATACAGTAAACCTGAAGTGAAGCATCGGAATCTAAAACTGGACTCACAGGAGAGGTTCAAACCATAGAAAGAGAGAGTGTCAGTTCGCTTTAACTTAAGTCAGCATTGTGCATTTTGTATTAAAGTCGGATGCAATTTCTGTGTTTCACCGTCAATAAGAAGGTCCAAGGGATACAGTAAACCTGAAGTGAAGCATCGGAATCTAAAACTGGACTCACAGGAGAGGTTCAAATCATGGAAAGTGAGAGTGTCAGACCTCTTGTACTTAAGTCGGCATTGTGGCTTTTGTATTAATTTCCTCTGCAATTTCTGTGTTTCATCGTTAATAAGAAGGTGCAAGGTATACAGAGAGCCTGAAGTGAAGCATCGGAATCTAAGACTGGACTCACAGGAGAGGTTCAAATCATAGAAAGAGAGAGTGTCAGTTCGCCTTAACTTAAGTCGGCATGGTGCCTTTTGTATTAAATTCGGATGCAATTTCTGTGTTTCATTGTCAATAAGAAAGCCCAAGGGATACAGTAAACGTTAAGTGAAGCATCGGAATCTAAAACTGGACTCACAGGAGAGCTTAAAATCATTGAAAGTTAGAGTGTCAATCCTCTTGTACTTAAGTCGGCATTGTGTCTTCTGAATTTAATTCCGATGCAATTTCTGTGTTTCATCGTCAATAAGAAGGTCCAATGTATACGGTAATCCCGAAGTGAACCATCGGAATCTAAAACTGGTCTAACAGGAGAGGTTCAAATAATTGAAAGTTAGAGTGTCAGTCATCTTGTGCTTAAGTCGGCATTGTGCCTTTTGTATTAAATTCGGATGCAATTTTGAGTTTTATCGTCAATAAGAAGGTCCAAGGGATACAGTAAACCTGTAGTGAAGCATCGGAATCTAAAACTGGACTCACAGGAGAGGTTCAAATCATAGAAAGTTAGAGTGTCAGTCCTCTTGTACTTACGTCGGGATTGTGACTTTTGTATTAATTTCGGATGCAATTTCTGTGTTTCATCGTCAATATGAAGATCCAACGGATACAGTAAACCTGTAGTGAAGCTTCGGAATCTAAAACTGTACACACTGGAGAGGTTCAAATCATAGAAAGTTAGAGTGTCGGTCCTCTTTTACATACGTCGGCATTGTGCCTTTTGTATTAAATTCGCATACAAATTCTGTGTTTCATCGTCAATAAGATGTACAAGGGATACAGTAAACCAAAAGTGAGGAATCGGAATCTAAAACTGGACTCACAGGAGAGGTTCAAAGCATTGAAAGTTAAAATGTCAGTCCTCTTGTACTTAAGTCGGCATTGTGCCTTTTGAATTTAATTCCTATTCAATTTCTGTGTTTCATCGTCAATAAGAAGGTCCAAGGTATACAGTAAACCTGAAGTGAAGCTTCGGAATCTAAAACTGTACACACTGGAGAGGTTCAAATCATAGTAAGTTAGAGTGTCGGACCTCTTGTACTTAAGTCGGCATTGTGCCTTTTGAATTTAATTCCTATTCAATTTCTGTGTTTCATCGTCAATAAGAAGGTCCAAGGTATACAGTAAACCTGAAGTGAAGCATCGGAATCTAAAACTGGACTCACAGGATAGTTTCAAATCATAGAAAATGAGAGTGTCAGTCCTCTTGTACTTATGTCGACATTGTGCCTTTTGTAATAAATTCGGATGCAATTTCTGTATTTCATCGTCAATAAGAAGGTCCAAGAGATACAGTAAACCTGAAGTGAAGCATCGTAATCTAAAACTGGACTCACAGGAGAGGTTCTAATCATAGAAAGTAAGAGAGTGTCAGTCCTCTTGTACTTAGGTCGACTTGTGCCTTTTGAATTTAATTCCTATACAATTTCTGTCTTTCATGGTCAATAAGAAGAAGCAAGGTATACAGTAAACCTGAAGTAAAGCATCGGAATCGAAAACTGGACTCACAGGAGAGGTTCAAATCATAGAAATAGAGAGTGTCTGTCCGCTTTAACTTAAGTCAGCATTGTGCCTTTTGTATTAAGTTCGGATGCAATTTCTGTGTTTCATCGTCAATAAGAAGGTCCAAGGGATACAGTAAACCTGAAGTGAAGCATCGGAAACTAAAACTGGACTCACAGGAGAGGTTCAAATCACAGAAAGTGAGAGTGTCAGTCCTCTTGTACTTAAGTCGGCATAGTGCCTTTTGTATTAAATTCGGATGCAATTTCTGTGTTTCATTGTCAATATGAAGGTCCAAGGTATACAGTAAACCTGAAGTGAACCGTCGGAATCTAAATCTGGACTCACAGGAGAGGTTCAAATCATAGAAAGTTAGAGTGTCGGTCTTCTTGTACTTAAGTCGGCATTGTGCCTTTTGTATTAAATTCGGATGCAATCTCAGTGTTTCATCGTCAATAAGAAGGTCCAAGTGATACACTAATCCTGAAGTGAAGCATCGGAATCTAAAACTGGACTCGCAGGAGAGGTTCAAATCATAGAAGGTGAGAGTGTCAGTCCTCTTGTACTTAAGTCGGCATTGTGCCTTTTGTATTAAATGCGGATGCAATTTCTGTGTTTCATCGTCAATACGAGGGTGCAGGGGATACAGTAAACCTGAAGTGAAGCATCGGAATCTAAAACTGGACTCACAGGAGATGTTCAAATCATTGAAAGTTAGAGTGTCTGTCCTCTTGTACTTAAGTCGGCATTGTGCCTTTTGTATTAAATTCGGATGCAATTTGTGTGTTTCATTGTCAATAAGAATGCCCAAGGGATTCAGTAAACCTGAAGTGAAGCATCGGAATCTAAAACTGGACTCACAGGAGAGGTTAAAATCATAGAAAGTTAGAGTGTCAGTCCTCTTGTACTTAAGTCGGCATTGTGCCTTTTGTATTAAATTCGGATGCAACTTCTGTGTTTCATCGTCAATAAGAGGGTCCAAGTAATACAGTTAACCTGAATTGAAACATCGGAAACTAAACCTGGACTCACAGGAGGGGTTCCAATCATAGAAAGTTAGAGAATGTCAGTCCTCTTGTACTTAAGTCGAAATTGTGCCTTTTGAATTTAATTCCGATACAATTTCTGTGCTTCATGGTCAATAAGAAGGTGCAAGGTATACAGTAAACCTGAAGTGAAGCATCGGAATCTAAAACTGGACTCACAGGAGAGGTTCAAACCATAGAAAGAGAGAGTGTCAGTTCGCTTTAACTTAAGTCAGCATTGTGCATTTTGTATTAAAGTCGGATGCAATTTCTGTGTTTCACCGTCAATAAGAAGGTCCAAGGGATACAGTAAACCTGAAGTGAAGCATCGGAATCTAAAACTGGACTCACAGGAGAGGTTCAAATCATGGAAAGTGAGAGTGTCAGACCTCTTGTACTTAAGTCGGCATTGTGGCTTTTGTATTAATTTCCTCTGCAATTTCTGTGTTTCATCGTTAATAAGAAGGTGCAAGGTATACAGAGAGCCTGAAGTGAAGCATCGGAATCTAAGACTGGACTCACAGGAGAGGTTCAAATCATAGAAAGAGAGAGTGTCAGTTCGCCTTAACTTAAGTCGGCATGGTGCCTTTTGTATTAAATTCGGATGCAATTTCTGTGTTTCATTGTCAATAAGAAAGCCCAAGGGATACAGTAAACGTTAAGTGAAGCATCGGAATCTAAAACTGGACTCACAGGAGAGCTTAAAATCATTGAAAGTTAGAGTGTCAATCCTCTTGTACTTAAGTCGGCATTGTGTCTTCTGAATTTAATTCCGATGCAATTTCTGTGTTTCATCGTCAATAAGAAGGTCCAATGTATACGGTAATCCCGAAGTGAACCATCGGAATCTAAAACTGGTCTAACAGGAGAGGTTCAAATAATTGAAAGTTAGAGTGTCAGTCATCTTGTGCTTAAGTCGGCATTGTGCCTTTTGTATTAAATTCGGATGCAATTTTGAGTTTTATCGTCAATAAGAAGGTCCAAGGGATACAGTAAACCTGTAGTGAAGCATCGGAATCTAAAACTGGACTCACAGGAGAGGTTCAAATCATAGAAAGTTAGAGTGTCAGTCCTCCTGTACTTACGTCGGGATTGTGACTTTTGTATTAATTTCGGATGCAATTTCTGTGTTTCATCGTCAATATGAAGATCCAACGGATACAGTAAACCTGTAGTGAAGCTTCGGAATCTAAAACTGTACACACTGGAGAGGTTCAAATCATAGAAAGTTAGAGTGTCGGTCCTCTTTTACATACGTCGGCATTGTGCCTTTTGTATTAAATTCGCATACAAATTCTGTGTTTCATCGTCAATAAGATGTACAAGGGATACAGTAAACCAAAAGTGAGGAATCGGAATCTAAAACTGGACTCACAGGAGAGGTTCAAAGCATTGAAAGTTAAAATGTCAGTCCTCTTGTACTTAAGTCGGCATTGTGCCTTTTGAATTTAATTCCTATTCAATTTCTGTGTTTCATCGTCAATAAGAAGGTCCAAGGTATACAGTAAACCTGAAGTGAAGCATCGGAATCTAAAACTGGACTCACAGGAGAGTTTCAAATCATAGAAAATGAGAGTGTCAGTCCTCTTGTACTTAAGTCGGCATTGTGCCTTTTGTAATAAATTCGGATGCAATTTCTGTATTTCATCGTCAATAAGAAGGTCCAGGGGATACAGTAAACCTGAAGTGAAAGATCGGAATCTAAATCAGGAGTCACAGGAGAAGTTCAAATCATTGAAACTTAGAGTGACAGTCCTCTTGTACTTAAGTCGGAATTGTGCCTTTTGTATTAAATTCGGATGCAATTTCTGTGTTTCATCGTCAATAAGAAAGCCCAAGTGATACAGTAAACCTGAAGTGAAGCATCGGAATCTAAAACTGGTCTCACAGGAGAGGTTCAAATCATAGAAAGTTTGAGTGTCAGTCCTCTTGTGCTTAAGTCGTCATTGTGCCTTTTGTATTAAATTCGGATGCCATTTCTGTGTTTCATCGTCAATAAGAAGGTCCAAGAGATACAGTAAACCTGAAGTGAAGCATCGTAATCTAAAACTGGACTCACAGGAGAGGTTCTAATCATAGAAAGTAAGAGAGTGTCAGTCCTCTTGTACTTAGGTCGACTTGTGCCTTTTCAATTTAATTCCTATACAATTTCAGTCTTTCATGGTCAATAAGAAGAAGCAAGGTATACAGTAAACCTGAAGTAAAGCATCGGAATCGAAAACTGGACTCACAGGAGAGGTTCAAATCATACAAATAGAGAGTGTCTGTCCGCTTTAACTTAAGTCAGCATTGTGCCTTTTGTATTAAATTCGGATGCAATTTCTGTGTTTCATCGTCAATAAGAAGGTCCAAGGGATACAGTAAACCTGAAGTGAAGCATCGGAATCTAAAACTGGACTCACAGGAGAGGTTCAAATCACAGAAAGTGAGAGTGACAGTCCTATTGTACTTAAGTCGGCATTGTGCCTTTTGTATTAATTTCCGCTGCAATTTCTGTGTTTCATCGTCAATAAGAAGGTGCAAGGTATACAGTAAGCCTTAAGTGAAGCATCGGAATCTAAAACTGTACTCACAGGAGAGGTTCAAATCTTTGAAAGTTAGAGTGTCAATCCTCTTGTACTTGAGTCGGCATTTTGCCTTCTGAATTAAATTCAGATGCAATTTCTGTGCTTCATCGTCAATAAGAAGGTCCAAGGGATACAGTAAACCTGAAGTGAAGCATTGGAATCTAAAACTGGACACACAGGCGAGGTTCAAATCATTGAAAATTTGAGTGTCAGTCCTCTTGTACTTAAGTCGGCATTGTGCCTTTTGTATCAAATTCTGATGCCGTTTCTGTGTTTCATCGTCAATAAGTGAGTCCAAGGGATACAGTAAACCTGTAGTGAAGCATCGGAATCTAAAACTGGAATCACAGGAGAGGTTCAAATCATTGAAAATTTGAGTGTCAGTCCTCTTGTACTTAAGTCGGCATTGTGCTTTTGTCTTAAATTCGGTTGCAATTTCTGTGTTTCATCGTCAATATGAAGGTCCAAGGTATACAGTAAACCTGAAGTGAACCGTCGGAATCTAAATCTGGACTCGCAGGAGAGGTTCAAATCATAGAAAGTGAGAGTGACAGTCCTATTGTACTTAAGTCGGCATTGTGCCTTTTGTATTAATTTCCGCTGCAATTTCTGTGTTTCATCGTCAATACGAGGGTGCAGGGGATACAGTAAACCTGAAGTGAAGCATCGGAATCTAAAACTGGACTCACAGGAGATGTTCAAATCATTGAAAGTTAGAGTGTCAGTCCTCTTGTACTTAAGTCGGCATTGTGCCTTGTGTATTAAATTCGGATGCAATTTCTGTGTTTCATTGTCAATAAGAATGCCCAAGGGATTCAGTAAACCTGAAGTGAAGCATCGGAATCTAAAACTGGACTCACAGGAGAGGTTAAAATCATAGAAAGTTAGAGTGTCAGTCCTCTTGTACTTAAGTCGGCATTGTGCCTTTTGTATTAAATTCGGATGCAACTTCTGTGTTTCATCGTCAATAAGAGGGTCCAAGTAATACAGTTAACCTGAATTGAAGCATCGGAAACTAAACCTGGACTCACAGGAGGGGTTCCAATCATAGAAAGTTAGAGAGTGTCAGTCCTCTTGTACTTAAGTCGAAATTGTGCCTTTTGAATTTAATTCCGATACAATTTCTGTGCTTCATGGTCAATAAGAAGGTGCAAGGTATACAGTAAACCTGAAGTGAAGCATCGGAATCTAAAACTGGACTCACAGGAGAGGTTCAAATCATAGAAAGTGAGAGTGTCAGACCTCTTGCACTTATGTCGGCATTGTGCCTTTTGTATTAATTTCCTCTGCAATATCTGTGTTTCATCGTCAATAAGAAAGTGCATGGTATTCAGTGAGCCTGAAGTGAAGCATCGGAATCTAAAACTGGACTCACAGGAGAGGTTCAAATCATAGATAGTGAGAGTGTCAGTCCTCTTTTACATAAGTCGCCATTGTGCCTTTTGTATAAAATTCGGATTCAATTTCTGTGTTTCATCGTCAATAAGGTTCTAGGGATACAGTAAACCTGAAGCGAAGCATCGGAATCTAAAACTGGACTCACAGGAGAGCTTAAAATCATTGAAAGTTAGAGTGTCAATCCTCTTGTACTTAAGTCGGCATTGTGTCTTCTGAATTTAATTCCGATGCAATTTCTGTGTTTCATCGTCAATAAGAAGGTCCAATGTATACGGTAATCCCGAAGTGAACCATCGGAATCTAAAACTGGTCTAACAGGAGAGGTTCAAATAATTGAAAGTTAGAGTGTCAGTCATCTTGTGCTTAAGTCGGCATTGTGCCTTTTGTATTAAATTCGGATGCAATTTTGAGTTTTATCGTCAATAAGAAGGTCCAAGGGATACAGTAAACCTGTAGTGAAGCATCGGAATCTAAAACTGGACTCACAGGAGAGGTTCAAATCATAGAAAGTTAGAGTGTCAGTCCTCTTGTACTTACGTCGGGATTGTGACTTTTGTATTAATTTCGGATGCAATTTCTGTGTTTCATCGTCAATATGAAGATCCAACGGATACAGTAAACCTGTAGTGAAGCATCGGAATCTAAAACTGTACACACTGAAGAGGTTCAAATCTTTGAAAGTTAGAGTGTCAATCCTCTTGTACTTGAGTCGGCATTTTGCCTTCTGAATAAAATTCAGATGCAATTTCTGTGCTTCATCGTCAATAAGAAGGTCCAAGGGATACAGTAAACCTGAAGTGAAGCATCGGAATCTAAAACTGGACTCACAGGCGAGGTTCAAATCATTGAAAATTTGAGTGTCAGTCCTCTTGAACTTAAGTCGGCATTGTGCATTTTGTATCAAATTCTGATGCCGTTTCTGTGTCTCATCGTCAATAAGTAAGTCCAAGGGATACAGTAAACCTGTAGTGAAGCATCGGAATCTAAAACTGGAATCACAGGAGAGGTTCAAATCATTGAAAGTTTGAGTGTCAGTCCTCTTGTACTTAAGTCGGCATTGTGCTTTTGTCTTAAATTCGGTTGCAATTTCTGTGTTTCATCGTCAATAAGAAGGTCCAAGGGATACAGTAAACCTTAAGTGATGCATCGGAATCTAAAACTGGACTCACAGGAGAGGTTCAAATCATAGAAAGTTAGAGTGTCAGTCCTCTTGTACTTACGTCGAGATTGTGACTTTTGTATTAATTTCGGATGCAATTTCTGTGTTTCATCGTCAATATGAAGACCCAACGGATACAGTAAACCTGTAGTGAAGCTTCGGAATCTAAAACTGTACACACTGGAGAGGTTCAAAGCATTGAAAGTTAAAATGTCAGTCCTCTTGTACTTAAGTCGGCATTGTGCCTTTTGAATTTAATTCCTATTCAATTTCTGTGTTTCATCGTCAATAAGAAGGTCCAAGGTATACAGTAAACCTGAAGTGAAGCATCGGAATCTAAAACTGGACTCACAGGAGAGTTTCAAATCATAGAAAATGAGAGTGTCAGTCCTCTTGTACTTAAGTCGGCATTGTGCCTTTTGTAATATATTCGGATGCAATTTCTGTATTTCATCGTCAATAAGAAGGTCCAGGGGATACAGTAAACCTGAAGTGAAGCATCGGAATCTAAATCAGGAGTCACAGGAGATGTTCAAATCATTGAAACTTAGAGTGACAGTCCTCTTGTACTTAAGTCGGAATAGTGCCTTTTGTATTAAATTCGGATGCAATTTCTGTGTTTCATCGTCAATAAGAAAGCCCAAGTGATACAGTAAACCTGAAGTGAAGCATCGGAATCTAAAACTGGACTCACAGGAGAGTTTCAAATCATAGAAAATGAGAGTGTCAGTCCTCTTGTACTTAAGTCGGCATTGTGCCTTTTGTAATATATTCGGATGCAATTTCTGTATTTCATCGTCAATAAGAAGGTCCAGGGGATACAGTAAACCTGAAGTGAAGCATCGGAATCTAAATCAGGAGTCACAGGAGATGTTCAAATCATTGAAACTTAGAGTGACAGTCCTCTTGTACTTAAGTCGGAATTGTGCCTTTTGTATTAAATTCGGATGCAATTTCTGTGTTTCATCGTCAATAAGAAAGCCCAAGTGATACAGTAAACCTGAAGTGAAGCATCGGAATCTAAAACTGGTCTCACAGGAGAGGTTCAAATCATAGAAAGTTTGAGTGTCAGTCCTCTCGTGCTTAAGTCGTCATTGTGCCCTTTGTATTAAATTCGGATGCCATTTCTGTGTTTCATCGTCAATAAGAAGGTCCAAGAGATACAGTAAACCTGAAGTGAAGCATCGGAATCTAAAACTGGACTCACAGGAGAGGTTCAAATCACAGAAAGTGAGAGTGACAGTCCTCTTGTACTTAAGTCGGCATTGTGCCTTTTGTATTAATTTCCGCTGCAATTTCTGTGTTTCATCGTCAATAAGAAGGTGCAAGGTATACAGTAAGCCTGAAGTGAAGCATCGGAATCTAAAACTGTACTCACGGGAGAGGTTCAAATCTTTGAAAGTTAGAGTGTCAATCCTCTTGTACCTGAGTCGGCATTGTGCCTTCTGAATTAAATTCAGATGCAATTTCTGTGTTTCATCGACAATAAGAAGGTGCAAGGTATACAGTAAACCTGTAGTGATGCATCGGAATTTAAAACTGGACTCACAGGAGAGGTTTAAATCATAGAAAGAGAGAGTGTCAGTCGGCTTTAACTTAAGTCAGCATTGTGCCTTTTGTATCAAATTCGAATGCAATTTCTGTGTTTCATCGTCAATAAGAAGGTCCAAGGGATACTGTAAAACTGAAGTGACGCATCGGAATCTAAAACTGGACTCGCAGGCGAGGTTCAAATCATAGAAAATTAGAGTGTCAGTCCTCTTGTACTTAAGTCGGCATTGTGCCTTTTGTATTACATTCCGCTGCAATTTCTTTGTTTCATCGTCAATAAGAAGGTCCAAGGTATACGGTAAACCTGAAGTTAAGCATCGGAATCTAAAACTGGACTCACAGGAGAGGTTCAAATCATAGAAAATTAGAGTGTCAGTCCTCTTGTACTTAAGTCGGCATTGTGCTTTTTGAATTTAATTCCGATGCAATATCTGTGTTTCATCGTCAATACGAAGGTCCAAGGTATACAGTAAACCTGAAGTTACGCATCGGAATCTAAAACTGGACTCGCAGGCGAGGTTCAAATCATAGAAAATTAGAGTGTCAGTCCTCTTGTACTTAAGTCGGCATTGTGACTTTTGTATTAAATTCGGATGCAATTTCTGTGTTTCATCATCAATAAGAAGGTCCAAGGGATACAGTAAACCTGAAGTTAAGCATCGGAATCAGAAACTGGACTCACAGGAGAGATTCAAATCATAGAAAGTTAGAGTGTCAGTCCTCTTGTACTTAAGTCGGCATTGTGCCTTCTGTAATAAGTTCGGAAGCAATTTCTGTGTTTCATCGTCAATTAGTAGGTCCAAGGGATACAGTTAACCTGAAGTGAAGCATCGGAATCTAAAACCGGACTCACAGGAGAGGTTCAAATCATTGAAAGTTAGAGTCTCAGTCCTCTGGTATTTAAGTCGGCATTGTGCCTTTTGTATTAAATTTGGATGCAGTTTCTGTGTTTCATCGTCAATAAGAAAGTCCAAGGGATACAGTAAACCCTAAGTGAGGCATCGGAATCTAAAACTGGACTCACAGGAGAGGTTCAAATCATAGAAAGTTAGAGTTTCATGCCTCTTGTACTTAAGTCGGCATTATGCCTTTTGTATTAAATTCGGATGCGAGTTCTGTGTTTCATCGTCAATAAGAAAGTCCAAGGGATACAGTAAACCTGAAGTGTAACATCCGAATCTTAAACTGGACTCACAGGAGAGGTTCAAATCATAGAAAGTTAGAGTGTCAGTCATCTTGTGCTTAAATCGGCATTGTGCCTTTTGTATTAGATTCGGATGCAATTTCTGTGTTACATCGTCAATTAGTAGGTCCAAGGGATACAGTAAACCTGAGGTGAAGCGTCGGATCCTAAAACTGGACTCACAGGAGAGGTTCAAATCATTCAAAGTTTTTGTGTCAGTCCGTTTGTACTTAAGTCGGCATTGTGCCTTTTGTATTAAATTCGGATGCAATTTATGTGTTTCATCGTCAATAAGTAGGTCCAAGAGATACAGTAAACCTGAAGTAAATCATCGGAATCTGTAACTGGACTCACAGAAGAGGTTCAAATCATAGAAACTTAGAGTGTCAGTCCTCTTGTACTTAAGTCGGCAATGTGCCTTTTGTATTAAATTCGGATGCAATTTCTGTGTTTCACCGTCAATAAGAAGGTCCAAGAGATACGGTAATCCTTAAGTGAAGCATCGGAATCTAAAACTGGACTCACAGGAGAGGTTCAAATCATAGAAAGTGACAGTGTCAGTCCTCTTGTACTTAAGTCGGCATTGTGCCTTTTGTATTAAATTCAGATGCAATTTCTGTGTTTCATCGTCAATAAGAAGGTCCAAGGGATTCAGTTAACCTGAAGTGAAGCATCGGAATCTAAAATTGGACTCACAGGAGAGGTTCAAATCATTGAAAGTTAGAGTGTCAGTCCTCTTGAACTTAATTTGGCCATGTGCCTTTTGTATTAAATTCGGATGCAATTTCTGTGTTTCATCGTCAATAAGAAAGTCCAAGGGATACAGTAAACCTGAAGTGAAGCACCGGAATCGAAAACTGGACTCACAGGAGAGGTTCAAATCATAGAAAGTTGGAGTGTCAGTCCTCTTCTACTTAAGTCGGCTTTGTGCCTTTTGAATTTAATTCGGATGCAATTTCTGTGTTTCATCGTCAATACGAGGGTCCAAGGTATACAGTAAACCTGAAGTTAAGCATCGGAATCAGAAACTGGACTCACAGGAGAGATTCAAATCATAGAAAGTTAGAGTGTCAGTCCTCTTGTACTTAAGTCGGCATTGTGCCTTTTGTATTAAATTCGGATGCAATTTCTGTGCTTCATCGTCAATTAGTAGGTCCAAGGTATACAGTTAACCTGAAGTGAAGCATCGGAATCTAAAACCGGACTCACAGGAGAGGTTCAAATCATTGAAAGTTAGAGTGTCAGTCCTCTTTTATTTAAGTCGGCATTGTGCCTTTTGTATTTAATTCGGATGCAATTTCTGTGCTTCATCGTCAATAAGAAAGTCCAATTGATACAGTAAACCTGAAGTGAAGCATCGGAATCTAAAACTGGACTCACAGGAGAGGTACAAATCATAGAAATTTGGAGTGTCAGTCCTCTTGTACTTAAGTCGGCATTCTGCCTTTTGAATTTAATTCTGATGCAATTTCTGTGTTTCATCGCCAATAAGACGGTCCAAGGTATACAGTAAACCTGAAGTGAAACATCGGAATCTAAAACTGGACTCACAGGAGAGGTTCAAATCATAGAAAGTGAGAGTGTCAGTCCTCTTGTACTTAAGCCGGCATTGTGCGTTTTGTATTAAATTCGGATGCAATTTCTGTGTTTCATCGTCAATAAGAAGGTCCAAGGGATACAGTAAACCTGAAGTGAATCATCGGAATCTAAAACTGGACTCACAGGAGAGGTTCAAATCATAGATAGTGAGAGTGTCAGTCCTCTTTTACATAAGTCGCCATTGTGCCTTTTGTATAAAATTCGGATTCAATTTCTGTGTTTCATCGTCAATAAGGTTCTAGGGATACAGTAAACCTGAAGCGAAGCATCGGAATCTAAAACTGGACTCACAGGAGAGCTTAAAACCATTGAAAGTTAGAGTGTCAATCCTCTTGTACTTAAGTCGGCATTGTGTCTTCTGAATTTAATTCCGATGCAATTTCTGTGTTTCATCGTCAATAAGAAGGTCCAATGTATACGGTAATCCCGAAGTGAACCATCGGAATCTAAAACTGGTCTAACAGGAGAGGTTCAAATAATTGAAAGTTAGAGTGTCAGTCATCTTGTGCTTAATTCGGCATTGTGCCTTTTGTATTAGAATCGGATGCAATTTCTGTCTTACATCGTCAATTAGTAGGTCCAAGGGATACAGTAAACCTGAGGTGAAGCGTCGGATCCTAAAACTGGACTCACAGGAGAGGTTCAAAACATTCAAAGTTTGTGTGTCAGTCCGCTTGTACTTAAGTCGGCATTGTGCCTTTTGTATTAAATTCGAATGCAATTTCTGTGTTTCATCGGCAATAAGAAAGTCCAAGGGATGCAGTGAACCTTAAGTGAAGCATCGGAATCTAAAACTGGATTCACAGGAGAGGTTCAAATCATAGAAAGTTAGAGTGTGAATCCTCTTGTACTTACGTCGGCATTGTGACTTTTGTATTAATCTCGGATGCAATTTCTGTGTTTCATCGTCAATATGAAGGTCCAAGGGATACAGAAAAAACTTGAAGTGAAGCTTCGGAATCTAAAGCTGTACTCACAGGAGAGGTTCAAATCATAGAAAGGTAGAGTGTCAGTCCTCTTGAACTTAATTTGGCATTGTGCCTTTTGTATTAAATTCGGATGCAATTTCTGTGTTTCATCGTCAATAACAAAGTCCAAGGGATACAGTAATCCTGAAGTGAAGCACCGGAATCTAAAACTGGAATCACAGGAGAAGTTCAAAACATAGAAAGTTAGAGTGTCAGTCCTCTTCTACTTAAGTCGGCATTGTACCTTTTGAATTTAATTCGGATGCAATTTCTGTGTTTCATCGTCAATACGAGGGTCCAAGGAATACAGTAAACCTGAAGTTAAGCATCGGAATCAGAAACTGGACTCACAGGAGAGATTCAAATCATAGAAAGTTAGAGTGTCAGTCCTCTTGTACTTAAGTCGGCATTGTGCCTTTTGTAATAAATTCGGATGCAATTTCTGTGTTTCATCGTCAATTAGTAGGTCCAAGGGATACAGTTAACCTGAAGTGAAGCATCGGAATCTAAAACCGGACTCACAGGAGAGGTTCAAATCATTGAAAGTCAGAGTGTCAGTCCTCTTCTATTTAAGTCGGCATTGTGCCTTTTGTATTAAATTCGGATGCAATTTCTGTGTTTCATCGTCAACAAGAAAGTCCAATTGGTACAGTAAACCTTAAGTGAGGCATCGTAATCTAAAACTGGACTCACAGGAGAGGTTCATATCATTGAAAATTAGTGTGTCAGTACTTTTGTACTTAAGTCGGCATTGTGCTTTTTGAATTTAATTCCGATGCAATTTCTGTGTTTCATCGTCATACGAAGGTCCAAGGTATACAGTAAACCTGAAGTTACGCATCGGAATCTAAAACTGGACTCACAGGCGAGGTTCAAATCATAGAAAATTAGAGTGTCAGTCCTCTTGTACTTAAGTCGGCATTGTGACTTTTGTATTAAATTCGGATGCAATTTCTGTGTTTCATCGTCAATAAGAAGGTCCAAGGGATACAGTTAACCTGAAGTGAAGCATCGGAATCTAAAACTGGACTCACAGGAGAGGTTCAAATAATAGAAAGTTAGAGTGTCAGTCCTCTTGTACTTAAGTCGGCATTGTGCCTTTTGTATTAAATTCGAATACAATTTCTGTGTTTCATCGTCAATACGAAGGTCCAAGGGATACAGTAAACCTGAAGTGAAGCATCGGAATCTAAAACTGGACTCACAGGTAAGGTACAAATCATAGAAATTTGGAGTGTCAGTCCTCTTGTACTTAAGTCGGCATATTGCCTTTTGAATTTAATTCTGATGCAATTTCTGTGTTTCATCGTCAATAAGACGGTCCAAGGTATACAGTAAACCTGAAGTGAACCATCGGAATCTAGAACTGGACTCACAGGAGAGGTTCAAATCATAGAAAGTGAGAGTGTCAGTCCTCTTGTACTTAAATTGTGCGTTTTGTATTAAATTCGGATGCAATTTCTGTATTTCATCGTCAATAAGAAGGTCCAAGGGATACAGTAAACCTGAAGTGAATCATCGGAATCTAAAACTGGACTCACAGGAGGGGTTCAAATCATTGGAAGTTGGAGTGTCTGTCCTCTTGTACTTAAGTTGGCATTGTGGCTTTTGTATTAAATTCGGATGCAATTTCTGTGTTTCATCGTCAATAAGAAAGTACAAGGGATACAGTAAACCTGACGTGAAGCATCGGAATCTAAAACTGGACTCACAGGAGAGGTTCAAATCATAGAAAGTTAGAGTGTCAGTCCTCTTGTACTTAAGTCGGCATTGTGCCTATTGAATTTAATTCGGATGTAATTTCTGTGTTTCATCGTCAATACGTAGGTACAAAGTATACAGTAAACCTGAAGTTAAGCATCGGAATCAGAAACTGGACTCACAGGAGTGATTCAAATCATAGAAAGTTAGAGTGTCTGTCCTCTTGTACTTAAGTCGGCATTGTGCCTTTTGTATTAAATTTGGATGCAATTTCTGTGTTTCATCGTCAATAAGAAAGTCCAAGGGATACAGTAAACCCTAAGTGAGGCATCGGAATCTAAAACTGGACTCACAGGAGAGGTTCAAATCATAGAAAGTTAGAGTTTCAGACCTCTTGTACTTAAGTCGGCATTATGCCTTTTGTATTAAAATCGGATGCGATTTCTGTGTGTCATCGTCAATAAGAAAGTCCAAGGGATACAGTAAACCTGAAGTGTAACATCCGAATCTTAAACTGGACTCACAGGAGAGGCTCAAATCATAGAAAGTTAGAGTGTCAGTCATCTTGTGCTTCAATCGGCATTGTGCCTTTTGTATTAGATTCGGATGCTATTTCTGTGTTACATCGTCAATTAGTAGGTCCAAATGATACAGTAAACCTGAGGTGAAGCGTCGGATCCTAAAACTGGACTCACAGGAGAGGTTCAAATCATTCAAAGTTTGTGTTTCAGTCCGCTTGTACTTATGTCGGCATTGTGCCTTTTGTATTAAATTCGAATGCAATTTCTGTGTTTCATCGTCAATAAGAAAGTCCAAGGCATACAGTGAACCTTAAGTGAAGCATCGGAATCTAAAACTGGACTCACCGGAGAGGTACAAATCATAGAAAGTTAGAGTGTGAGTCCTCTTGTACTTACGTCGGCATTGTGACTTTTGTATTAATTTCGGATGCAATTTCTGTGTTTCATCGTCAATATGAAGGTCCAAGGGATACAGTAAACTTGAAGTGAAGCTTCGGAATCTAAAGCTGTACTCACAGGAGAGGTTCAAATCATAGAAAGGTAGAGTGTCAGTCCTCTTGTACTTAAGTCGGCATTGTGCCTTTTGTATTAAATTCGGATGCAATTTCTGTGTTTCATCGTCAATAAGATGGTCCAAGGGATACAGTAAACCTGAAGTGATCATCGGAATCTAAAACTGGACTCACAGGAGAGGTTCAAATCATAGAGTGTTAGAGTGTCAGTCCTCTTGTACTTAAGTCGGCATTGTGACTTTTGTATTAAATTCGGATGCAATTTCTGTGTTTCATCGTCAATAAGATGGTCCAAGGGATAGAGTTAACCTGAAGTGAAGCATCGGAATCTAAAACTGGACTCACAGGAGAGGTTCAAATAATAGGAAGTTAGAGTGTCAGTCTTCTTGTACTTAAGTCGGCATTGTGACTTTTGTATTAATTTCGGATGCAATTTCTGTGTTTCATCGTCAATATGAAGGTCCAAGGGATACAGTAAACCTGAAGTGAAGCTTTGGAATCCAAAACTGGACTCACAGGAGAGGTTCAAATCATAGAAAGTTAGAGTGTCAGTCCTCTTGTACTTAAGTCGGCAATGTGCCTTTTGTATTAAATTCGAATACAATTTCTGTGTTTCATCGTCAATACGAAGGTCCAAGGGATACAGTAAACCTGAAGTGAAGCATCGGAATCTAAAACTGGACTCACAGGTAAGGTACAAATCATAGAAATTTGGAGTGTCAGTCCTCTTGTACTTAAGTCGGCATATCGCCTTTTGAATTTAATTCTGATGCAATTTCTGTGTTTCATCGTCAATAAGACGGTCCAAGGTATACAGTAAACCTGAAGTGAACCATCGGAATCTAAAACTGGACTCACAGGAGAGGTTCAAATCATAGAAAGTGAGAGTGTCAGTCCTCTTGTACTTAAGCCGGCATTGTGCGTTTTGTATTAAATTCAGATGCAATTTCTGTATTTCATCGTCAATAAGAAGGTCCAAGGGATACAGTAAACCTGAAGTGAATCATCGGAATCTAAAACTGGACTCACAGGAGGGGTTCAAATCATTGGAAGTTGGAGTGTCTGTCCTCTTGTACTTAAGTTAGCATTGTGGCTTTTGTATTAAATTCGGATGCAATTTCTGTGTTTCATCGTCAATAAGAAAGTCCAAGGGATACAGTAAACCCTAAGTGAGGCATCGGAATCTAAAACTGGACTCACAGGAGAGGTTCAAATCATAGAAAGTTATAGTTTCAGACCTCTTGTACTTAAGTCGGCATTATGCCTTTTGTATTAAATTCGGATGCGATTTCTGTGTGTCATCGTCAATAAGAAAGTCCAAGGGATACAGTAAACCTGAAGTGTAACATCCGAATCTTAAACTGGACTCACAGGAGAGGCTCAAATCATAGAAAGCTAGAGTGTCAGTCATCTTGTGCTTCAATCGGCATTGTGCCTTTTGTATTAGATTCGGATGCAATTTCTGTGTTACATCGTCAATTAGTAGGTCCAAGGGATACAGTAAACCTGAGGTGAAGCGTCGGATCCTATAACTGGACTCACAGGAGAGGTTCAAATCATTCAAAGTTTGTGTTTCAGTCCGCTTGTACTTAAGTCGGCATTGTGCCTTTTGTATTAAATTCGAATGCAATTTCTGTGTTTCATCGTCAATAAGAAAGTCCAAGGCATACAGTGAACCTTAAGTGAAGCATCGGAATCTAAAACTGGACTCACCGGAGAGGTTCAAATCATAGAAAGTTAGAGTGTGAGTCCTCTTGTACTTACGTCGGCATTGTGACTTTTGATTTAATTTCGGATGCAATTTCTGTGTTTCATCGTCAATATGAAGGTCCAAGGGATACAGTAAACTTGAAGTGAAGCTTCGGAATCTAAAGCTGTACTCACAGGAGAGGTTCAAATCATAGAAAGGTAGAGTGTCAGTCCTCTTGTACTTAAGTCGGCATTGTGCCTTTTGTATTAAATTCGGATGCAATTTCTGTGTTTCATCGTCAATAAGATGGTCCAAGGGATACAGTAAACCTGAAGTGATCATCGGAATCTAAGACTGGACTCACAGGAGAGGTTCAAATCATAGAGTGTTAGAGTGTCAGTCCTCTTGTACTTAAGTCGGCATTTTGACTTTTGTATTAAATTCGGATGCAATTTCTGTGTTTCATCGTCAATAAGAAGGTCCAAGGGATACAGTTAACCTGAAGTGAAGCATCGGAATCTAAAACTGGACTCACAGGAGAGGTTCAAATAATAGGAAGTTAGAGTGTCAGTCTTCTTGTACTTAAGTCGGCATTGTGACTTTTGTATTAATTTCGGATGCAATTTCTGTGTTTCATCGTCAATATGAAGGTCCAAGGGATACAGTAAACCTGAAGTGAAGCTTTGGAATCCAAAACTGGACTCACAGGAGAGGTTCAAATCATAGAAAGTTAGAGTGTCAGTCCTCTTGTACTTAAGTCGGCAATGTGCCTTTTGTATTAAATTCGAATACAATTTCTGTGTTTCATCGTCAATACGAAGGTCCAAGGGATACAGTAAACCTGAAGTGAAGCATCGGAATCTAAAACTGGACTCACAGGTAAGGTACAAATCATAGAAATTTGGAGTGTCAGTCCTCTTGTACTTAAGTCGGCATATTGCCTTTTGAATTTAATTCTGATGCAATTTCTGTGTTTCATCGTCAATAAGACGGTCCAAGGTATACAGTAAACCTGAAGTGATCATCGGAATCTAAAACTGGACTCACAGGAGAGGTTCAAATCATAGAGAGTTAGAGTGTCAGTCCTCTTGTACTTCAGTCGGCATTGTGCCTTTTGTATTAAATTCGGATGCAATTTCTGTGTTTCATCGTCAATAAGTAGGTCCAAGAGATACAGTAAACCTGAAGTGAGTCATCGGAATCTGTAACTGGACTCACAGAGGAGGTTCAAATCATAGAAAGTTAGAGTGTCAGTCCTCTTGTACTTAAGTCGGTATTGTGCCTTTTGTATTAAATTCGGATGCAATTTCTGTGTTTCATCGTCAATAAGTAGGTCCAAGAGATACAGTAAACCTGAAGTGAGTCATCGGAATCTGTAACTGGACTCACAGAGGAGGTTCAAATAGTATTTGAGAGTTGTAGCATCGCGTTTTAGTACCTGAATAGTGTAAATTCGCGTAGTCGTTTGTCTACTGTTTTGTTTTGAACGGCCAGTGTCGGTTGGTCGCAGTCAGTGTGCTCCCTGCCGCCGTTGGATAAGCAGCTGAGCAGCAAGTCGTTTACTCCTAGCTCACTCATTTGTTACATAGTTTAATTCTTAATTTCTTTGCGTGTTTTTGGTTCTTGCACTGTTTAATTCATAAATTTCGGGCGTATTATAGTATTTGAGAGCGTAGCATCGTGTTTTAGTACCTGAATAGTGTAATTTCGCTTAGTCTCCTTCCGCCGCCGAGCAGTATCAGCAGTGCACAAGTAGCAGCATTACTGCATTTACTAGGCAATCTTGTATTTTAATAACCGTTTAAATTTTGTCGATTTGTTTGCGCTCTCTGTAGATTAGTTCAGACGTTCTTAGCAAAACAGTTTTTAGCATGGATAGGGACTGCAACTGCTGTGTTCGGATGCAGGCTGAGTTGGCATCCCTTCGCTCCCAGCTTCAGGCAGTGTTGGCTTCGGTCACACAGCTTGAGGCTGTTGCCAATGGGCATCACTGTGGGGGTCGGGATGGGGGTTTGTCGGGGACGGCCAGCTCGTCCCACGCATCCCCTGATCGGACTACGACTGTGGTTGCCCGGGATACTGCCCGCATTGAGGCTGATCCCTCACCTGTGGTAGAGTGGGAGGTCGTTTCAAGGTGTGGCAGGGGGCGAAAGACATTCCGGAGGGCTGAACGGAAAGCCTCTCCAGTTTGTCTGACGAACCGGTTTCAGGCTCTGTCTCAGGCTGATACTGATCTTCGGCCTGACATGGCTGCTTGTCCTGTTCCAGAGGTTGCCCCTCAGTCTGCAAGATCCGGGCAGTCGCAGAGGGTGGGCTTACTGGTAGTTGGGAGCTCCAACGTCAGGCGCGTAATGGGGCCCCTTAGGGAAATGGCAGCAAGAGAGGGGAAGAAAACCAATGTGCACTCCGTGTGCATACCGGGGGGAGTCATTCCAGATGTGGAAAGGGTCCTTCCGGATGCCATGAAGGGTACAGGGTGCACCCATCTGCAGGTGGTCGCTCATGTCGGCACCAATGATGTGTGTCGCTATGGATCGGAGGAAATCCTCTCTGGCTTCCGGCGGCTATCTGATTTGGTGAAGACTGCCAGTCTCGCTAGCGGGATGAAAGCAGAGCTCACCATCTGCAGCATCGTCGACAGGACTGACTGCGGACCTTTGGTACAGAGCCGAGTGGAGGGTCTGAATCAGAGGCTGAGACGGTTCTGCGACCGTGTGGGCTGCAGATTCCTCGACTTGCGCCATAGGGTGGTGGGGTTTTGGGCTCCGCTGGATAGGTCAGGAGTCCACTACACGCAACAAGCGGCTACACGGGTAGCAGGGGTTGTGTGGCGTGGGCTGGGCGGTTTTTTAGGTTAGATGGCCTTGGGCAAGTACAGAAAGGGCAACAGCCTCAACGGGTGCGGGGCAAAGTCAGGACATGCGGGGAACAAGCAGCAATCGGTATTCTAATTGTCAACTGTCGAAGCTGCGTTGGTAAAGTACCGGAACTTCAAGCGCTGATAGAAAGCACCGAAGCTGAAATCGTTATAGGTACAGAAAGCTGGCTTAAGCCAGAGATAAATTCTGCCGAAATTTTTACAAAGGTACAGACGGTGTTTAGAAAGGATAGATTGCATGCAACCGGTGGTGGAGTGTTCATCGCTGTTAGTAGTAGTTTATCCTGTAGTGAAGTAGAAGTGGATAGTTCCTGTGAATTATTATGGGTGGAGGTTACACTAAACAACCGAACTAGGTTAATAATTGGCTCCTTTTACCGACCTCCCGACTCAGCAGCATTAGTGGCAGAACAACTGAGAGAAAATTTGGAATACATTTCACATAAATTTTCTCAGCATGTTATAGTCTTAGGTGGAGATTTCAATTTACCAGATATAGACTGGGACACTCAGATGTTTAGGACGGGTGGTAGGGACAGAGCATCGAGTGAAATTATACTGAGTGCACTATCCGAAAATTACCTCGAGCAATTAAACAGAGAACCGACTCGTGGAGATAACATATTGGACCTACTGATAACAAACAGACCCGAACTTTTCGAATCTGTATGTACAGAGCAGGGAATCAGTGATCATAAGGCCGTTGCAGCATCCCTGAATATGGAAGTTAATAGGAATATAAAAAAAGGGAGGAAGGTTTATCTGTTTAGCAAGAGTAATAGAAGGCAGATTTCAGACTACCTAACAGATCAAAACGAAAATTTCTGTTCCGACACTGACAATGTTGAGTGTTTATGGAAAAAGTTCAAGGCAATCGTAAAATGCGTTTTAGACAGGTACGTGCCGAGTAAAACTGTGAGGGACGGGAAAAACCCACCGTGGTACAACAACAAAGTTAGGAAACTACTGCGAAAGCAAAGAGAGCTCCACTCCAAGTTTAAACGCAGCCAAAACCTCTCAGACAAACAGAAGCTAAACGACGTCAAAGTTAGCGTAAGGAGGGCTATGCGTGAAGCGTTCATTGAATTCGAAAGTAAAATTCTATGTACCGACTTGACAGAAAATCCTAGGAAGTTCTGGTCTTACGTTAAATCAGTAAGTGGCTCGAAACAGCATATCCAGACACTACGGGATGATGATGGCATTGAAACAGAGGATGACTCGCGTAAAGCTGAAATACTAAACACCTTTTTCCAAAGCTGTTGCACAGAGGAAGACCGCACTGCAGTTCCTTCTCTAAATCCTCGCACAAACGAAAAAATGGCTGACATCGAAATAAGTGTCCAAGGAATAGAAAAGCAACTGGAATCACTCAATAGAGGAAAGTCCACTGGACCTGACGGGATACCAATTCGATTCTACACAGAGTACGCGAAAGAACTTGCCCCCCTTCTAACAGCCGTGTACCGCAAGTCTCTAGAGGAACGGAGGGTTCCAAATGATTGGAAAAGAGCACAGATAGTCCCAGTCTTCAAGAAGGGTCGTCGAGCAGATGCGCAAAACTATAGACCTATATCTCTTACGTCGATCTCTTGTAGAATTTTAGAACATGTTTTTTGCTCGCGTATCATGTCATTTCTGGAAACCCAGAATCTACTATGTAGGAATCAACATGGATTCCGGAAACAGCGATCGTGTGAGACCCAACTCGCCTTATTTGTTCATGAGACCCAGAAAATATTAGATACAGGCTCCCAGGTAGATGCTATTTTTCTTGACTTCCGGAAGGCGTTCGATACAGTTCCGCACTGTCGCCTGATAAACAAAGTAAGAGCCTACGGAATATCAGACCAGCTGTGTGGCTGGATTGAAGAGTTTTTAGCAAACAGAACACAGCATGTTGTTATCAATGGAGAGACGTCTACAGACGTTAAAGTAACCTCTGGCGTGCCACAGGGGAGTGTTATGGGACCATTGCTTTTCACAATATATATAAATGACTTAGTAGATAGTGTCGGAAGTTCCATGCGGCTTTTCGCGGATGATGCTGTAGTATACAGAGAAGTTGCTGCATTAGAAAATTGTAGCGAAATACAGGAAGATCTGCAGCGGATAGGCACTTGGTGCAGGGAGTGGCAACTGACCCTTAACATAGACAAATGTAATGTATTGCGAATACATAGAAAGAAGGATCCTTTATTGTATGATTATATGATAGCGGAACAAACACTGGTAGCAGTTACTTCTGTAAAATATCTGGGAGTATGCGTACGGAACGATTTGAAGTGGAATGATCATATAAAACTAATTGTTGGTAAGGCGGGTACCAGGTTGAGATTCATTGGGAGAGTGCTTAGAAAATGTAGTCCATCAACAAAGGAGGTGGCTTACAAAACACTCGTTCGACCTATACTTGAGTATTGCTCATCAGTGTGGGATCCGTACCAGGTCGGGTTGACGGAGGAGATAGAGAAGATCCAAAGAAGAGCGGCGCGTTTCGTCACTGGGTTATTTGGTAACCGTGATAGCGTTACGGAGATGTTTAATAAACTCAAGTGGCAGACTCTGCAAGAGAGGCGCTCTGCATCGCGGTGTAGCTTGCTCGCGAGGTTTCGAGAGGGTGCGTTTCTGGATGAGGTATCGAATATATTGCTTCCCCCTACTTATACTTCCCGAGGAGATCACGAATGTAAAATTAGAGAGATTAGAGCGCGCACGGAGGCTTTCAGACAGTCGTTCTTCCCGCGAACCATACGCGACTGGAACAGGAAAGGGAGGTAATGACAGTGGCACGTAAAGTGCCCTCCGCCACACACCGTTGGGTGGCTTGCGGAGTATCAATGTAGATGTAGATGTAGATGTAGATGTAGAAAGTTAGAGTGTCAGTCCTCTTGTACTTAAGTCGGTATTGTGCCTTTTGTATTAAATTCGGATGCAATTTCTGTGATTCACCGTCAATAAGAAGGTCCAAGAGATATGGTAATCCTGAAGTGAAGCATCGGAATCAAAAACTGGACTCACAGGAGAGGTTCAAATCATAGAAAGTGACAGTGTCAGTCCTCTTGTACTTAAGTCGGCATTGTGCCTTTTGTATTAAATTCAGATGCAATATCTGTGTTTCATCGTCAATAAGAAGGTCAAAGGGATTCAGTAAACCTGAAGTGAAGCATCGGAATCTAAAACTGGACTCACAGGAGAGGTTCAAATCATTGAAAGTTAGAGTGTCAGTCCTCTTGTACTTAAGTCGGATTTGTGCCTATTGTATTAAATTCGGATGCAATTTCTGTGTTTCATCGTCAATAAGAAAGTCCACGGGATACAGTAAACCTGAAGTTAAGCATCGGAATCAGAAACTGGACTCACAGGAGAGATTCAAATCATAGAATGTTAAAGTGTCAGTCCTCTTGTACTTAAGTCGGCATTGTGCCTTTTGTATTAAATTCGGATGCAATGTCTGTGTTTCATCGTCAATTAGTAGGTACAAGGGATACGGTTAACCTGAAGTGAAGCATCGGAATCGAAATCCGGACTCACAGGAGAGGTTCAAATCATTGAAAGTTAGAGTGTCAGTCCTCTTTTTTTTTTAAGTCGGCATTGTGCCTTTTGTATTAAATTCGGATGCAATTTCTGTGTTTCATCGTCAATAAGAAAGTCCAATTGATACAGCAAACCTTAAGTGAGGCATCGGAATCTAAAACTGGACTCACAGGAGAGGTTCAAATCATAGAAAGTTAGTGCGTCAGTCCTCTTGTACTTAAGTCGGCATTGTACATTTTGTATTAAATTCGGATGCACTTTCTGTGTTTCATCGTCAATAAGAAGGTCCAAGGGATACAGTAAACCTGAAGTGAAGCATCGGAATCTAAAACTGGACTCACAGGAGAGGTTCAAATCATTGAAAGTTAGAGTGTCAGTCCTCTTGTACTTAAGTCGGCATTGTGCCTTTTGTATTAAATTCGGATGCAATTTCTGTGTTTCATCGTCAATTAGAAGGTGCAAGGTATACAGTAAACCTGAAGTGAAGCATCGGAATTTAAAACTGGATTCACAGGAGAGGTTCAAATCATAGAAAGAGAGAGTGTCAGTCCGCTTTAACTTAAGTCAGCATTGTGCCTGTTGTATTAAATTCGGATGCTATTTCTGTGTTTCATCGTCAATAAGAACGTCCAAGGGATACAGTAAACCTGATGTGAGGCATCGGAGTCTAAAACTGAACTCACAGGAGAGGTTCAACTCATAGAAAACGAGAGTGTGGGTCCTCTTGTACTTATGTCGGCATTGTGCCATTTGTATTAAATTCCGATGCAATTTCTGTGTTTCATCGTCAATAAGAAGGTGCAAGGTATACAGTAAGCCTGAAGTGAAGCATCGGAATCTAAAACTGGACTGACAGGAGAGGTTCAAATCATAGATAGTGAGAGTGTCAGTCCTCTTTTACTTAAATCGGCATTGTGCCTTTTGTATTAAATTCGGATGCAATTTCAGTGTTTCATCGTCAATAAGGTCCAAGGGATACAGTAAACCTGAAGTGAAGCATCGGAATCTAAAACTGGACTCACAGGAGAGGTTCAAATCATAGAAAGTTAGAGTGTCAGTCCTCTTGTACGAGGGCCGTTCAGAAAGTAACCTCCGGTTGATTTAAAAAAATATACCAAGTTAAACAAAAATATTTTAATATATACATCTTACAACTACATCTTTGCACTATTTTTCTACATAGTCTCCATAGCGATTGAGGCACTTATCGTATCTCTTCACAAGCTTTGAATTCCTTCTGCATAAAAATCAACCGCTTGTGCCTGGAGCCAGCCTGTGACCGCATCTTTGAGCTCTTCGTCGTCATCAAACCACTGTGACCTGAGCCATTTCTTCAATTGCATGAAGAGGTGATAATCACTTGGCGCCAGGTCTGGGCTGTAAGGTGGATGGTTGATAACGTCCCACTTGAAGGACTCAAGAAGGGCCGTTGTTCTGCGAGCAGAGTGAGGACGGGCGTTATCGTGCAAAAAAACGATACCGGAAGTCAACATACCACGGCGTTTGTTCTGTATAGCCCGTCGTAACTTTTTTATTGTTTCACAGTACACGTCTTGATTAATGGTCGTACCACGTTCCATGAATTCAACCAACAACACCCCTTTGGCATCCCAAAACACCGTTGCCATCAGTTTTCTGGCAGAAAAATCTTGCGAGGCTTTTCTTGGTTTGGTTTTCTCGTCCACTTTTAAATAAACGTACCCATCCACGGACAACTCCTTCACTCATAACTCTTGGTCCGTACGCGGCACAAAGCTCACGATGAATAGCTGCTGCAGAATATCCTTTGGCTGTAAAAAACCTTATGACAGCACGCACTTCACATTTGGCGTGGTTTTCTATTGCAGCACACATTTCAAACTGCCACATAAACTAAACTAGCGCAGGTACGACGTTCACTCGACCACGGCTTGATGCTGACTGACCTGTTGAGTGCGTGAACGCACAGATGGCGTCACTACTCCCCCCACAACCCGCACTGTGACCAATCGGAGGTTACTTTCTGAACCGCCCTCGTACATAAGTGGGCAATGTGACTTTTGTATTAATTTCGGATGCAATTTCTGTGTTTCATCGTCAATATGAAGGTCCAAGGGATACAGTAAACCTGAAGTGAAGCTTCGGAATCTATAACTGGACTCACAATAGAGGTTCAAATCATAGAAATTGAGAGTGTCAGTCCTCTTGTACTTATGTCGGCATTGTGCCTTTTGTATTAAATTCGGATGCAATTTCTGTGTGTCATCGTCAATAAGAAGGTCCAAGGGATACGGTAAACCAGAAGTGAATTATCGGCATCTAAAACTGGACTCACATTTGAGGTTAAAATCATCGAAAGTTAGAGTGTCAGTCGTCTTGTACTTAAGTCGGCGTTGTGCCTTTTGTATTAAATTCGGATGCAATTTCTATGTTTCATCGTCAATAAGAAAGTCCAAGGGATACAGTAAACTTGAAGTGACGCATCGGAATCTAAAACTGGACTCACAGGAGAGGTTCAAATCATAGAAAGTTAGAGTGTCAGTCATCTTGTACTTTAGTTGGCATTGTGCCTTTTGAATTTAATTCGGATGCGATTTCTGTGTTTCATCGTCAATACGGAGATCCAAGGTATACAGTAAACCTGAAGTTAAGCATCGGAATCTAAAACTTGACTCACAGGAGAGGTTCAAATCATAGAAAGTGAGAGTGTCAGTCCTCTTCTACTTAAGTCGGCATTGTGCCTTTTGTATTAAATTCGGACGGAATTTCTGGGTTTCATCGTCAATAAGAAGGTGCATGGTACACAGTAAACCTGAAGTGAACCAACGGAATCTAAAACTGGACTCACAGGAGGGGTTCAAATCATAGAAAGTTAGAGTGTCAGTCATCTTGTGCTTAAATCGGCATTGCGCCTTTGGTATTAAATTCCGATGCAATTTCTGTGTTTCATCGTCAATTAGTAGGTCCAAGGGATACAGTAAACCTTAAGTGAAGCATCGGAATCTAAAACTGGACTCACAGGAGTGGTTCAAATCATTGAAAGTGAGAGTGTCAGTCCTCTTGTACTTAAGTCGGCATTGTGCCTTTTGTATTAAATTCGGATGCGATTTCTGTGTATCATCGTCAATAAGAAAGTCCAAGGGATACAGTAATCCTTAAGTGAAGCATCGGAGTCTAAAACTGGACTCACAGGAGAGGTTCAAATCATGGAAAGTTAGAGTGTCAGTCCTCTTGTACTTACGTCGCCATTGTAACTTTTGTATTAATTTCGGATGCAATTTCTATGTTTCATCGTCAATATGGAGGTCCAAGGGATACAGTAAACGTGAAGTGAAGCTTCGGAATCTAAAACTGTTCTCACAGGAGAGGTTCAAATCATAGAAAGTGGAAGTGTCAGTCCTCTTGTACTTAAGTCGGCATTGTGCCTTTTGTATTAAATTCGGATGCGATTTCTGTGTATCATCGTCAATACGAAAGTCCAAGGGATACAGTAATCCTTAAGTGAAGCATCAGAGTCTAAAACTGGACTCACAGGAGAGGTTCAAACCATAGAAAGTTAGACTGTCAGTCCTCTTGGACTTAAGCCAGCATTGTGCCTTTTGTATTAAATTCGGATGCAGTTTCTGTGTTTCATCGCCAATAATAAAGTCCAAGGGATACAGTAGTCCTGAAGTGAAGCATCGGAATCTATAACTGGACTCACAGGAGAGGATCAAATCATAGAAAATTAGAGTGTCAGTCCTCTTGTACTTAAGTCGGCATTGTGCCTTCTGTATAAAATTCGGGTGCAATTTCTATGTTTCATCGTCAATAAGACGGTCCAAGAGATACAGTAAACCTGATGTGAAGCATCGGAATCTAAAACTGGACTCACATGAGAGGTTCAAACCATAGAATGTTAGAGTGTCAGTCCTATTGTACTTAAGTCGGCATTGTGCCTTTTGTATTAAATTCGGATGCAATTTCTGTGTTTCATCGTCAATAAGAAGGTCCAAGGGATACAGTAAACCTAAAGAGAAGCATCGGAATCTAAAAGTGCACCCACAGGAGAGGTTCAAATAATAGAAAGTTAGATTGTCAGTCGTCTTGTACTTAAGTCGGCATTATGCCTTTTGAACTTAATCCCGATGCAATTTCTGTGTTTCATCGTCAATAAGAAGGTGCAAGGTATACAGTAAACGTGAAGTGAAGCACCGGAATCTAAAACTGGACTCACAGGAGAGGTTCAAATCATAGAAAGTAAGAGTGTCAGTCCTCTTGTACTTAGGTTGGCATTATGCCTTTTGGATTAAATTCGGATACAATTTCTGAGTTTCATCGTCAATAAGAAGGTCCAAGGGATACAGTAAACCTGAGGTGGAGCTTCGGAATATAAAACTGGACTCACAGGAGAGGTTCAAATCATAGAAAGTTAGGGTGTCAGTCCTCTTGTACTTAGGTTGGCATTATGCCTTTTGTATTAAATTCGGATACAATTTCTGTGTTTAATCATCAATAAGAAGGTCCAAGGGATATAGTAAACCTGAAGTGAAGCATCGGAATCTAAAACTGGACTCACAGGAGAAGTTCAAATCATAGATAGTGAGAGTGTCAGTCCTCTTGTACTTAAGTCGGCATTGTGAATTTTGTATTAAATTCGGATTCAATTTCAGTGTTTCATCGTCAATAAGAAGGTGCATGGTATACAGTAAACCTGAAGTGAAGCATCGGAATCCAAAACTGGACTCACAGGAGACGTTCAAATCATAGAAAGTTAGAGTGTCAGTCCTCCTCCACTTGAGTCGGCATTGTGCCTTTGGAACTTAATTCCGATGCATTTTCTGTGCTTCACCTTCAATAAGAAGGTCCATGGAATGCAGTAGACCTGAATTTAAGCATAGGAAACTAAAACTGAACTCACAGGAGCGGTTCAAATAATAGAATGTTAGAGTGTCAGTCCTCTTGTACTTAAGTCGGCTTTGTGACTTTTGTATTAAATTCGGATGCAATTTCTGTGTTTCATCGTCAATAAGAAGGTCCAAGGGATACAGTAAACCCGAAGTGAAGCATTGGAATCTAAAACGGGACTCACAGGAGAGGTTCAAATCATAGAAAGTTAGAGTGTCAGACCTCTTGTACTTAGGTTGGCATTATGCCTTTTGGATTAAATTCGGATACAATTTCTGTGTTTAATCATCAGTAAGAAGGTCCAAGGGATACAGTAAACCTGAAGTGAAGCATCGGATTCTAAAACTGGACTCACAGGAGAAGTTCAAATCATAGAAAGTGAGAGTGTCAGTCCTCTTGTACTTAAGTCGGCATTGTGACTTTTGTATTAAATTCGGATGCAATTTCAGTGTTTCATCGTCAATAAGAAGGTGCATGGTATACAGTAAACCTGAAGTGAAGCATCGGAATCCAAAACTGGACTCACAGGAGAGGTTCAAATCATAGAAAGTGAGAGTGTCAGTCCTCTTGTACTTAAGTCGGCATTGTGCCTTTTGTATTAAATTCGGATGCAATTTCTGTGTTTCATCGTCAACAAGAAAGTCCAAGGGATACAGTAAACCTGAAGTGAAGCATCGTAATCTAAAACTGGACTCACAGGAGAGGTTCAAATCATAGAAAGATAGAGTGTCAGTCCACTTGCACTTAAGTCGGCATTGTGCCTATTGTACTAAATTCTGATGAAATTTCTGTGTTTCATCGTCAACAAGAAGGTCCAAAAGATACAGTAAACCTGAAGTGAAGCATCGGAATCTAAAACTGGACTGTCAGGAGAGGTTCAAATCATAGAAAGTTGGAGTGTAAGTCCGCTAGTATGCAAGTCGGCATTGTGCCGTTTGAATTTGATTCCGATGCAATTTCTGTGTTTCATCGTCAATAAGAAGGTGCAGGGTTTACAGTAAACCTGAAGTGAAGCATCGGAATCTAAAACTGGACTCACAGGAGAGGTTCAAATCGTAGAGTGTTAGAGTGTCAGTCCTCTTGTACTAAGTCGGCATTGTGCCTTTTAATTTTTAATTCCGATGCAATTTCTGTGTTTCATCGTCAATAAGAAGGTGCAAGGTATACAGTACACCTGTAGTGAAGCATCGGAATCTAAAACTGGACTCACTGGAGAGGTTCAAATCATAGAAAGTGAGAGTGTCAGTCCTCCTATACTTAAGTCGGCATTGTGCCTTTTGTATTACATTCGGGTGCAATTTCTGTGTTTCATCGTCAATAATAAGGTCCAAGGGATACTGTAAACCTGAAGTGAAGCATCTGAATCTAAAACTGGACTCACAGGAGAGTTTCAAATCATAGAAAGTGATTGTCTCATCCCTCTTGTACTTAAGTCGGCATTGTGCCTTTTGTATTAAATTCGGATGCAATTTCAGTGTTTCATCGTCAATAAGAAAGTCCAAGGGATACAGTACACCTGAAGTGAAGCATCGGAATCTAAAACTGGACTCACAGGAGAGGTTCAAATCATAGAAAGATAGAGTGTCAGTCCACTTGTACTTAAGTCGGCATTGTGCCTTTTGTACTAAATTCTGATGAAATTTCTGTGTTTCATCGTTAACAAGAAGGTCCAAAAGATACAGTAAACCTCAAGTGAAGCATCGGAATCTAAAACTGGACTCTCAGGAGAGGTTCAAATCATAGAAAGTTAGAGTGTCAGTCCGCTTGTATTTAAGTCGGCATTGTGCCTTTTGAATTTAATTCCGATGCAATTTCTGTGTTTCATCGTCAATAAGAAGGTGCAGGGATTACAGTAAACCTGAAGTGAAGCATCGGAATCTAAAACTGGACTAACAGGAGAGGATCAAATCATAGAGTGTTAGAGTGCCAGTCCTCTTGTACTAAGTCGGCATTGTGCCTTTTGAATTTAATTCCGTTGCAATTTCTGTGTTTCATCGTCAATAAGAAGGTGCAAGGTATACAGTAAATCTGTAGTGAAGCATCGGAATCTAAAACTGGACTCACTGGAGAGGTTCAAATCATAGAAAGTGAGAGCGTCATTCCTGTTTTACTTAAGTCGGCATTGTTCCTTTTGTATTAAATTCAGATGCAATTTCTGTGTTTCATCGTCAATAAGAAGGTCCACGGGATACAGTAACCTGAAGTGAAGCATCGGAATCTAAAACTGGACTCACAGGAGAGGTTCAAATCATAGAAAGTGAGAGTGTCAGTCCTCCTATACTTTAGTCGGCATTGTGCCTTTTGTATTAAATTCGGATGCAATTTCTGTGTTTCATCGTCAATAATAAGGTACAAGGGATACAGTGAACCTGAAGTGAAGTATCGGAATCTAAAACTGGACTCACAGGAGAGGTTCAAATCGTAGAAAGTGAGAGTGTCAGTCCTCTTGTACTTAAGTCGGCATTCTGCCTATTGTATAAAATTCCGATGCACTTTCTGTGTTTCATCGTCAATAAGAAGGTGCAAGGTATACAGAAAACCTGAGGTTAAGCATCGGAATCTAAAACTGGACTCACAGGAGAGGTTCAAATCATAGAAAGAGAGAGTGTCAGTCCTCTTTCACTTATGTCGGCATTGTGCCTTTTGTATTAAAATCGGACGCAATTTCTGTGTTTCATCGTCAATAGGAAAGTGCAAGGTATTCAGTAAACCTGAGGTGAAGCATCGGATTCTAAAACTGGACTCACAGGTGAGGTTCAAATCATAGAGAGTTAGAGTTTCAGTCCTCTTGTACTTAGGTCAGCATTGTGCCTTTTGAATTTAATTCCGATGCAATTCCTGTGTTTCATCGTCAATAAGAAGGTGCAAGTTATACAGCAAACATGAAGTGAAGCATCGGAATCTAAAACTGGACTCACAGGAGAAGTTCAAATCATAGAAAGAGAGAGTGTCAGTCCTCTTTTACTTATGTCGGCATTGTGCCTTTTGTATTAAATTCGGATGCAATTTCTGTGTTTCATCGTCAATAAGAAGGTCCAAGGGATACAGTAAATCTGAAGTGAAGCATCGGAATCTAAAACTGGACTCACAGGAGAGGTTCAAATCATAGAAAGTTAGAGTGTCAGTCCTCTTGTACTTAAGTCGGCTTTGTGCCTTTTGTGTTAAATTCGGATGCTATTTCTGTGTTTCATCGTCAATAAGAAGGTCCAAGGTATACGGTAAACCTGAAGTGAAGCATCGGAATCTAAAACGGGACTCACAGGAGAGGTACAAATCTTAGAAAGTTAGCGTGTCAGTCCTCTTGTACTTAAGTGGGCATTGTGCCTTTTGAGTTAAATTCCGATGCAATTTCTTTGTTTCATCGTCAATAAGAAGGTCCAAAAGATACAGTAAACCTGAAGTGAAGCATCGGAATCTAAAACTGGACTGTCAGGAGAGGTTCAAATCATAGAAAGTTGGAGTGTAAGTCCGCTTGTATGCAAGTCGGCATTGTGCCGTTTGAATTTGATTCCGATGCAATTTCTGTGTTTCATCGTCAATAAGAAGGTGCAGGGTTTACACTAAACCTGAAGTGAAGCATCGGAATCTAAAACTGGACTCACAGGAGAGGTTCAAATCGTAAAGTGTTAGAGTGTCAGTCCTCTTGTACTAAGTCGGCATTGTGCCTTTTAATTTTTAATTCCGATGCAATTTCTGTGTTTCATCGTCAATAAGAAGGTGCAAGGTATACAGTACACCTGTAGTGAAGCATCGGAATCTAAAACTGGACTCACTGGAGAGGTTCAAATCATAGAAAGTGAGAGCGTCATTCCGCTTTTACTTAAGTCGGCATTGTGCCTTCTATATTAAATGCAGATGCAATTTCTGTGTTTCAACGTCAATAAGAAGGTCCACGGGGTACAGTAAACCTGAAGTGAAGCATCGGAATCTAAAACTGGACTCACAGGAAAGGTTCAAATCATAGAAAGTGAGAGTGTCAGTCCTCCTATACTTAAGTCGGCATTGTGCCTTTTGTATTACATTCGGGTGCAATTTCTGTGTTTCATCGTCAATAATAAGGTCCAAGGGATACAGTAAACCTGAAGTGAAGCATCTGAATCTAAAACTGGACTCACAGGAGAGGTTCAAATCATAGAAAGTGATTGTCTCATCCCTCTTGTACTTAAGTCGGCATTGTGCCTTTTGTATTAAATACGGATGCAATTTCAGTGTTTCATCGTCAATAAGAAAGTCCAAGGGATACAGTACACCTGAAGTGAAGCATCGGAATCTAAAACTGGACTCACAGGAGAGGTTCAAATCATAGAAAGATAGAGTGTCAGTCCACTTGTACTTAAGTCGGCATTGTGCCTTTTGTACTAAATTCTGATGAAATTTCTGTGTTTCATCGTCAACAAGAAGGTCCAAAAGATACAGTAAACCTCAAGTGAAGCATCGGAATCTAAAACTGGACTCTCAGGAGAGGTTCAAATCATAGAAAGTTAGAGTGTCAGTCCGCTTGTATTTAAGTCGGCATTGTGCCTTTTGAATTTAATTCCGATGCAATTTCTGTGTTTCATCGTCAATAAGAAGGTGCAGGGATTACAGTAAACCTGAAGTGAAGCATCGGAATCTAAAACTGGACTAACAGGAGAGGATCAAATCATAGAGTGTTAGAGTGCCAGTCCTCTTGTACTAAGTCGGCATTGTGCCTTTTGAATTTAATTCCGTTGCAATTTCTGTGTTTCATCGTCAATAAGAAGGTGCAAGGTATACAGTAAATCTGTAGTGAAGCATCGGAATCTAAAACTGGACTCACTGGAGAGGTTCAAATCATAGAAAGTGAGAGCGTCATTCCTGTTTTACTTAAGTCGGCATTGTTCCTTTTGTATTAAATTCAGATGCAATTTCTGTGTTTCATCGTCAATAAGAAGGTCCACGGGATACAGTAACCTGAAGTGAAGCATCGGAATCTAAAACTGGACTCACAGGAGAGGTTCAAATCATAGAAAGTGAGAGTGTCAGTCCTCCTATACTTAAGTCGGCATTGTGCCTTTTGTATTAAATTCGGATGCAATTTCTGTGTTTCATCGTCAATAATAAGGTACAAGGGATACAGTGAACCTGAAGTGAAGTATCGGAATCTAAAACTGGACTCACAGGAGAGGTTCAAATCGTAGAAAGTGAGAGTGTCAGTCCTCTTGTACTTAAGTCGGCATTCTGCCTATTGTATAAAATTCCGATGCAATTTCTGTGTTTCATTGTCAATAAGAAGGTGCAAGGTATACAGAAAACCTGAGGTTAAGCATCGGAATCTAAAACTGGACTCACAGGAGAGGTTCAAATCATAGAAAGAGAGAGTGTCAGTCCTCTTTCACTTGGGTCGGCATTGTGCCTTTTGTATTAAAATCGGACGCAATTTCTGTGTTTCATCGTCAATAGGAAAGTGCAAAGTATTCAGTAAACCTGAGGTGAAGCATCGGATTCTAAAACTGGACTCACAGGTGAGGTTCAAATCATAGAGAGTTAGAGTTTCAGTCCTCTTGTACTTAGGTCAGCATTGTGCCTTTTGAATTTAATTCCGATGCAATTCCTGTGTTTCATCGTCAATAAGAAGGTGCAAGTTATAGCGCAAACATGAAGTGAAGCATCGGAATCTAAAACTGGACTCACAGGAGAAGTTCAAATCATAGAAAGAGAGAGTGTCAGTCCTCTTTTACTTATGTCGGCTTTGTGCCTTTTGTGTTAAATTCGGATACTATTTCTGTGTTTCATCGTCAATAAGAAGGTCCAAGGTATACGGTAAACCTGAAGTGAAGCATCGGAATCTAAAACGGGACTCACAGGAGAGGTACAAATCTTAGAAAGTTAGCGTGTCAGTCCTCTTGTACTTAAGTGGGCATTGTGCCTTTTGAGTTAAATTCCGATGCAATTTCTTTGTTTCATCGTCAATAAGAAGGTCCAAGGTATACAATAAAACTGAAGTGAAGCATCGGAATCTAAAACTGGACTCACTGAAGAGATTCAAATCATATAAAGTGAGAGTGTCAGTCCTCTTTTACTTAAGTCGGCATTGTGCCTTTTGAATTAAATTCGGATGCAATTTCTGTGTTTCATCGTCAATAAGAAGGTCCAAGGGATACAGTAAACCTGAACTGATGCATCGGAATCTAAAACTGGACTCACAGGAGAGGTTCAAATCATAGAAAGTTAGAGTGTCAGTCCTCTTGTACTTAAGTCGGCATTGTGCTTTTGAATTTAATTCCGATGCAATATCTGTGTTTCATCGTCAATAAGATGGTCCAAGGGATACAGTAAACCAGAAGTGAAGCATCGGAATCTAAAACCGGACTCACAGGAGAGGTTCAAATCATAGAAAGTTAGAGTGTCAGTCCTCTTGTACTTAAGTCAGCATTGTGCCTTTTGAATTTAATTCCGATGCTATTTCAGTGTTTCATCGTCAATAAGAAGTTCCAAGGGATACAGTAAACCAGAAGTGAAGCATCGGAATCTAAAACTGGACTCACAAGAGAGGTTCAAATCATAGAAAGTGAGAGTGTCAGTCCTCTTGTACTTAAGTAGGCATTGTGCCTTTTGTATTAAATTCGGATTCAATTTCTGTGTTTCATCGTCAATAAGAAGGTCTGAGGTGTACAGTAAACCTAAAGTGAAGCGTCGGAATCTAAAACTGGACTTACAGAAGAGGTTCAATCATAGAAAGTGACGGTGTCAGTCCTCTTTTACCTAAGTCGGCATTGTGCCTTTTGTATTAAATTCTGATGCAATTTCAGTGTTTCATCGTCAATAAGAATGTCCAAGGGATACAGTAAACCTGAAGTGAAGCATCGGAATCTAAAACTGGACTCACAGGAGAGGTTCAAATCTTAGAAAGTTAGAGTGTCAGTCCTCTTGTACTTAAGTGGGCATTGTGCCTTTTGAGTTCAATTCCGATGCAATTTCTGTGTTCCATCGTCAATAAGAAGGTCCAAGGTATACAATAAAACTGAAGTGAAGCATCGGAATCTATAACTGGACACACAGAAGAGGTTCAATCATAGAAAGTGACAGTGTCAGTCCTCTTTTACTTAAGTCGGCATTGTGCCTTTTGTATTAAATTCCGATGCAATATCTGTGATTCATCGTTAATAAGAAGGTCCAAGGGATATAGTAAACCTGAAGTGAAGCATCGGAATCAAAAACTGAACTCACAGGAGAGGTTCAAATCATAGAAAGTGAAGGTGTCAGTCCTCTTGTACTTAAGTCGGCATTGTGCTTTTGAATTTAATTCCAATGCAATTTCTGTGTTTCATCGTCAATAAGAAGGTGCAAAGTATACAGTAAACCTGAAGTGAAGCATCGGAATCTATAACTGGAATCACAGGAGAGGTTCAAATCATAGAGAGTTTGAGTGTCACTCCTCTTGTACTTATGTCGGCATTGTGCCTTTTGTATTAAAATTGGATGCAATTTCCGTGTTTCATCGTTAATAAGAAGGTCCAAGGGATACAGTAAACCTGAAGTGAAGCATCGGAATCTAAAACTGGACTCACAAGAGAGGTTCAAATCAGAGGAAGTGAGAGTGTCAGTCCTCTTGTACTTAAGTCGGCATTCTGCCTTTTGTATTACATTCGGATGCAATCTCTGTGTTTCATCGTCAATACGAAGGTCCAAGGGATAAAGTAATCCTGAAGTGAAGCATCGGAATCTAAAACTGGACTCACAGGAGAGATTCAAATAATAGAAAGTTAGAGTGTCAGTCCTCTTGTACTTAAGTCGGCATTGTGCCTTTTGTATTTAATTCGGATTCAATTTCTGTGTTTTATCGTCAATAAGAGGGTCTAAGGTGTACAATAAACCTAAAGTGAAGCATCGGAATCTAAAACTGGACTCACAGGAGGGGTTCAAATCTTAGAAAGTTAGAGTGACAGTCCTCTTGTACTTAAGTCGGCATTGTGCCTTTAGAATTTAATTACAATGCAATTTCCGTGTTTCATCGTTAATAAGAAGGTGCAAGGTATACAGTAATCCTGAAGTGAAGCATCGGAATCTAAAACTGGACTCACAGGAGAGGTTCAAATCATAGAAAGTTAGAGTGTCAGTCCTCTTGTACTTAAGTCGGCATTGTGCCTTTTGTGTTCAATTCGGATGCAATTTCTGTGTTTCATCGTCAATAAGAAGGTGCAAGGTATACAGTAATCCTGAAGTGAAGCATCGGAATCTAAAACTGGACTCTCAGGAGAGGTTCAAATCTTAGAAAGTAAGAGTGTCAGTCCTCTTGTACTTAAGTGGTCATTGTGCCTTTTGAGTTCAATTCCGATGCAATTTCTGTGTTCCATCGTCAATAAGAAGGTCCAAGGTATACAATAAAACTGAAGTGAAGCATCGGAATCTAAAACTGGACACACAGAATAGGTTCAATCATAGAAAGTGACAGTGTCAGTCCTCTTTTACTTAAGTCGGCATTGTGCCTTTTGAATTAAATTCGGATGCATTTTCTGTGTTTCATCGTCAATAAGAAAGTCCAAGGGATACAGTAAACCTGAAGTGAAGCATCGGAATATAAAACTGGATTCACAGGAGAGGTTCAAATCTTAGAAAGTTAGAGTATCAGTCCTCTTGTACTGAAGTCTTCATTGTGCCTTTTGTATTAACTTCGGATGAAAACTCTGTGCCTCATCGTCAATGAGAAGGTCCAAGGGATACAATAAACCAGAAGTAAAGCATCGGAATCTAAAACAGGACTCACTGGAGAGGTTCAAATCATAGAAAGTGAGAGTGTCAGTCCTCTTTTACTTGAGGCGGCATTGTGCCTTTTGTATTAAATTCCAATGCAATATCTGTGATTCATCGTTAATAAGAAGGTCCAAGGGATATAGTAAACCTGAAGTGAAGCATCGGAATCAAAAACTGGACTCACAGGAGAGGTTCAAATCATAGATAGTGAAGGTGTCAGTCGTCTTGTTCTTAAGTAGGCATTGTGCTTTTGAATTTAATTCCAATGCAATTTCTGTGTTTCATCGGCAATAAGAAGGTGCAAAGTATACAGTTAACCTGAAGTGAAGCATCGGAATCTATAACTGGAATCACAGGAGAGGTTCAAATCATAGAGAGTTTGAGTGTCAGTCCTCTTGTACTTATGTCGGCATTGTGCCTTTTGTATTAAAATTGGATGCAATTTCCGTGTTTCATCGTCAATAAGAAGGTCCAAGGTATACAATAAAACTGAAGTGAAGCATCGGAATCTAAAACTGGACACACAGAAGAGGTTCAATCACAGAAAGTGTTAGTGTCAGTCCTCTTTTACTTAAGTCATCATTGTGGCTTTTGAATTAAATTCGGATGCATCTTCTGTGTTTCATCTTCAATAAGAAGGTCCAAGGGATACAGTAAATCTGAAGTGAAGCATCGGAATCTAAAACTGGACTCACAGGAGAGGTTCAAATCATAGAAAGTTAGAGTGTCAGTCCTCTTGTACTTCAGTCGGCATTGTGCCTTTTGTGTTAAATTCGGATGCAATTTCTGTGTTTCATCGTCAATAAGAAGGTCCAAGGTATACAGTAAACCTGAATTGAAGCATCGGAATCTAAAACTGGACTCACAGGAGAGGTACAAATCTTAGAAAGTTAGCGTGTCAGTCCTCTTGTACTTAAGTGGGCATTGTGCCTTTTGAGTTCAATTCCGATGCAATTTCTGTGTTCCATCGTCAATAAGAAGGTCTAAGGTATACAATAAAACTGAAGTGAAGCATCGGAATCTATAACTGGAATCACAGGAGAGGTTCAAATCATAGAGAGTTTGAGTGTCAGTCCTCTTGTACTTATGTCGGCATTGTGCCTTTTGTATTAAAATTCGATGCAATTTCCGTGTTTCATCGTCAATAAGAAGGTCCAAGGGATAAAGTAAACCTGAAGTGAGGCATCGGAATCTGAAACTGGACTAACAGGAGAGGTTCAAATCATAGAATGTTGCAGTGTCAGTCCTCTAGTACTTAAGTCGGCATTGTGCCTTTTGTATTAAATTCGGATGCAATTTCTGTGTTTCATCGTCAATACGAAGGTCCAAGGGGTACAGTAAACCTGAAGTGAAGCATCGAAAACTAAAACTGCACTCACAGGAGGGGTTCATATCATAGAGAGTTAGAGTTTCAGTCCTCTTGTACTTAAGTCGGCATTGTGCCTTTTGTATTTCATTCCGATGCAATTCCTGTGTTTCATCGCCAATAACAAGGTGCAAGTTACAGAGTAAATATGAAGTGAAGCGACGGAATCTAAAACTGGACTCACAGGAGAAGTTCAAATCATAGAAAGAGAGAGTGTCAGTCCTCTTTTACTTATGTCGGCATTGTGCCTTTTGTATTAAATTCGGATGCAATTTCTGTGTTTCATCGTCAATAAGAAGGTCCAAGGGATACAGTAAATCTGAAGTGAAGCATCGGAATCTAGAACTGGACTCACAGGAGAGGTTCAAATCATATAAAGTTAGAGTGTCAGTCCTCTTGTACTTAAGTCGGCATTGTGGCTTTTGTGTTAAATTCGGATGCAATTTCTGTGTTTCATCGTCAATAAGAAGGTCCAAGGTATACAGTAAACAAGAAGTGAAGCATCGGAATCTAAAACTGGACTCACAGGAAAGGTACAAATCTTAGAAAGTTAGCGTGTCAGTCCTCTTGTACTTAAGTGGGCATTGTGCCTTTTGAATTTAATTCCAATGCAATTTCATTGTTTCATCGTCAGTAAGAAGGTGCAAAGTATACAGTAAACCTGATGTGAATCATCGGAATCTATAACTGGACTCACAGGAGAGGTTCAAATCATAGAGAGTTAGAGTGTCTGTCTTCTTGTACTTAAGTCGGCATTGTGCCTTTTGAATTTAATTGTGATGCAATTTCTGTGTTTCATCGTCAATAAGAAGGTCCAAGGGATACAGTATACCTGAAGTGAAGCATCGGAATCCTAAACTGGACTCAGAGGAGAGGTTCAAATCATTGAAAGATAGAGTGTCAGTCCTCTTGTACTTTAGTCGGCATTCTGCCTTTTGTATTAAATTCGGATGCAATTTCTGTGTGTCATCGTCAATAAGAAGGTCCAAGGTATACAGTAAACCCGAAGTGAAGCATCGGAAACTAAAACTGGAATCACAGGAGAGGTTCAAATCATAGAAAGTTAGAGTGTCAGTCCTCTTGTACTTAAGTCTTCATTGTGCCTTTTGTATTAAATTCGGATGAAAACTCTGTGTTTCATCGTCAATAAGGAGGTCCAAAGGATACAGTAAACCAGAAGTGAAGCATCGGAATCCAAAACAGGACTCACAGGAGAGGTTCAAATCATAGAAAGTGAGAGTGTCAGTCCTCTTTTACTTGAGGCGGCATTGTGTCTTTTGTATTAAATTGCGATGCAATTTCTGTGTTTCATCGTCAACAAGAAGGACCAAGGGATACAGTAAACCTGAAGTGAAGCATCGGAATCTAAATCTGGACTCACGGGAGAGGTTCAAATCGTAGAGAGTGAGAGTGTCAGTCCTCTTGTTTTCAAGTCGGCATTGTGCCTTTTGTTTTAAATTCTGATGCAATCTCTGTGTTTCATCGTCAATACGAAAGTCCAAGGGATACAGTAAACCTGAAGTGAAGCATCAGAATCTAAAACTGGACTCACAGGAGAGATTCAAATCATAGAATGTTAGAGTGTCATTCCTCTTGTACTTAAGTCGGCATTGTGCCTTTTGTATTAAATTCGGATGCAATTTCTGTGTTTCATCGTCAATAAGAAGGTCTAAGGTATACAGTAAACCTAAAGTGAAGCATCGGAATCTATAACTGGACTCACAGGAGAGGTTCAAATCATAGAGAGTAAGAGTGTCAGTGCTCTTGTACTTAAGTCGGCATTGTGCCTTTTGAATTTAATTCCAATGCAATTTCTGTGTTTCATCGTCAATAAGAAGGTGCAAAGAATACAGTAAACCTGAAGTGAAGCATTGGAATTTATAACTGGACTCACAGGAGAGGTTCTAATCATAGAGAATTAGAGTGTCAGTCCTCTTGTACTTATGTCGGCATTGTGCCTTTTGTATTAAAATAGGATGGAATTTCTGTGTTTCATCGTCAATAAGAAGGTCCAAGGGATACAGTAAACCTGAAGTGAAGCATCGGAATCTAAAACTGGACTCACAGGAGAGGTTCATATCATAGAATGTTAGAGTGTCAGTCCTCTTGTACTTAAGTCGGCATTGTCCCTATTGTATTAAATTCCGATGCAATTTCTGTGTTTCATCGTCAGTAAGAAGGTCCAAGGTATACAGTAAACCTGAAGTGAAGCTTCGGAATCTAAAACTGGACTCACAGGAGAGGTTCAAATCTTAGACAGTAAGAGTGTCAGTCCTCTTGTACTTAAGTCGGCATTGTGCCTTTTGTATTAAATTCGGATGCAATATCTGTGTTTCATCGTCAATAAGAAGGTGTAAGGTATACTTAAACCTGAAGTGAAGCATCGGAATCTAAAACTGACTCACAGGAGAAGTTCAAATTATACAAAATTAGAGTGTCAGTCCTCTTGTACTTACGTCGGCATTGTGCCTTTTGTATTAATTTCGGATGCAAACTATGTGTTTCATCGTCAATAAGAAGGTCCAAGAGATACAGTAAATCTGAAGTGAAGCATCGGAAACTAAAACTGGACTCACAGGGGAGGTTCAAATCATAGAAGGTTAGAGTGTCAGTCCTCTTTTACTTATGTCGGCATTGTGCCTTTTGTATTAAATTCGGATGCAATTTCTGTGTTTCATCGTCAATAAGAAGGTCCAAGGTATACAATAAAACTGAAGTGAAGCATCGGAATCTAAAACTGGACTCACTGAAGAGATTCAAATCACAGAAAGTGAGAGTGTCAGTCCTCTTTTACTTAAGTCGGCATTGTGCCTTTTGACTTAATTTCGGATGCAATTTCTGTGTTTCATCGTCAATAAGAATGTCCAAGGGATACAGTAAACCTGAACTGATGGATCGGAATCTAAAACTGGACTCACAGGAGAGGTTCAAATCATAGAAAGTTAGAGTGTCAATCCTCTTGTACTTAAGTCGAAATTTTGCTTTTGAATTTAATTCCGATGCAATTTCTGTGTTTCATCGTCAATAAGATGGTCCAAGGGATACAGTAAACCAGAAGTGAAGCATCGGAATCTAAAACTGGACTCACAGGAGAGATTCAAATCATAGAAAGTTACAGTGTCAGTCCTCTTGTACTTAAGTCGGCATTGTGCCTTTAGAATTTAATTACAATGCAATTTCCGTGTTTCATCGTTATTAAGAAGGTGCGAAGTGTACAGTAAACCTGAAGTGAAGCATCGGAATCTATAACTGGACTCACAGGAGAGGTTCAAATCATAGAAACAGAGAGTGTCAGTCCTCTTTTACTTACGTTGGCATTGTGCCTTTTGCATTAAATTCGGATGCAATTTCTGTGTTTCATCGTCAATAAGAATGTGCAAGGGAAGCAGTAAACCTGAAGTGAAGCATCGGAATCTAAAACTGGACTCACAGGAGAGGTTCAAATCATAGAAAGATAGAGTGTCAGTCATCTTGTACTTGAGTCGGCATTGTGCCTTTTGTGTTCAATTCAGATGCAATTTCTGTGTTTCATCGTCAATAAGAAGGTGCAAGGTATACAGTAATCCTGAAGTGAAGCATCGATCTAAAACTGGACTCACAGGAGAGGTTCAAATCTTAGAAAGTTAGAGTGTCAGTCCTCTTGTACTTAAGTGGGCATTGTGCCTTTTGAGTTCAATTCCGATGCAATTTCTGTGTTCCATCGCCAATAAGAAGGTCCAAGGTATACAATAAAACTTAAGTGAAGCATCGGAATCTAAAACTGGACACACAGAAGAGGTTCAATCATAGAAAGTGACAGTGTCAGTCTTCTTTTACTTAAGTCGGCATTGTGCCTTTTGAATTAAATTTGGATGCAATTTCTGTGTTTCATCGTCAATAAGAAGGTCCAAGGGATACAGTAAACCTGAAGTGAAGCATCGGAATCTAAAACTGGACTCACAGGAGAGGTTCAAATCATAGAAAGTTAGAGTGTCAGTCCTCTTGTACTGAAGTCTTCATTGTGCCTTTTGGATTAAATTCGAATGAAAACTCTGTGCTTCATCGTCAATAAGAAGGTCCATGGGATACAATAAACAAGAAGTGAAGCATCGGAATCTAAAACAGGACTCACAGGAGAGGTTCAAATCATAGAAAGTGAGAGTGTCAGTCGTCTTTTACTTGAGGCGGCATTGTGCCTTTTGTATTAAATTCCGATGCAATATCTGTGATTCATCGTTAATAAGAAGGTCCAAGGGATATAGTAAACCTGAAGTGAAGCATCGGAATCAAAAACTGGACTCACAGGAGAGGTTCAAATCATAGAAAGTGAAGGTGTCAGTCCTCTTGTACTTAAGTCGGAATTGTGCTTTTGAATTTAATTCCAATGCAATTTCTGTGTTTCATCGTCAATAAGAAGGTGCAAAGTATACAGTAAACCAGAAGTGAAGCATCGGAATCTAAAACTGGACTCACAAGAGAGGTTCAAATCATAGAAAGTGAGAGTGTCAGTCCTCTTGTACTTAAGTAGGCATTGTGCCTTTTGTATTAAATTCGGATTCAATTTCTGTGTTTCATCGTCAATAAGAAGGTCTAAGGTGTACAGTAAACCTAAAGTGAAGCGTCGGAATCTAAAACTGGACTTACAGAAGAGGTTCAATCATAGAAAGTGACGGTGTCAGTCCTCTTTCACTTAAGTCGGCATTGTGCCTTTTGTATTAAATTCTGATGCAATTTCAGTGTTTCATCGTCAATAAGAATGTCCAAGGGATACAGTAAACCTGAAGTGAAGCATCGGAATCTAAAACTGGACTCACAGGAGAGGTTCAAATCTTAGAAAGTTAGAGTGTCAGTCCTCTTGTACTTAAGTGGGCATTGTGCCTTTTGAGTTCAATTCCGATGCAATTTCTGTGTTCCATCGTCAATAAGAAGGTCCAAGGTATACAATAAAACTGAAGTGAAGCATCGGAATCTATAACTGGACACACAGAAGAGGTTCAATCATAGAAAGTGACAGTGTCAGTCCTCTTTTACTTAAGTCGGCATTGTGCCTTTTGTATTAAATTCCGATGCAATATCTGTGATTCATCGTTAATAAGAAGGTCCAAGGGATATAGTAAACCTGAAGTGAAGCATCGGAATCAAAAACTGAACTCACAGGAGAGGTTCAAATCATAGAAAGTGAAGGTGTCAGTCCTCTTGTACTTAAGTCGGCATTGTGCTTTTGAATTTAATTCCAATGCAATTTCTGTGTTTCATCGTCAATAAGAAGGTGCAAAGTATACAGTAAACCTGAAGTGAAGCATCGGAATCTATAACTGGAATCACAGGAGAGGTTCAAATCATAGGGAGTTTGAGTGTCACTCCTCTTGTACTTATGTCGGCATTGTGCCTTTTGTATTAAAATTGGATGCAATTTCCGTGTTTCATCGTTAATAAGAAGGTCCAAGGGATACAGTAAACCTGAAGTGAAGCATCGGAATCTAAAACTGGACTCACAAGAGAGGTTCAAATCAGAGGAAGTGAGAGTGTCAGTCCTCTTGTACTTAAGTCGGCATTCTGCCTTTTGTATTACATTCGGATGCAATCTTTGTGTTTCATCGTCAATACGAAGGTCCAAGGGATAAAGTAATCCTGAAGTGAAGCATCGGAATCTAAAACTGGACTCACAGGAGAGATTAAAATAATACAAAGTTAGAGTGTCAGTCCTCTTGTACTTAAGTCGGCATTGTGCCTTTTGTATTAAATTCGGATTCAATTTCTGTGTTTTATCGTCAATAAGAGGGTCTAAGGTGTACAATAAACCTAAAGTGAAGCATCGGAATCTAAAACTGGACTCACAGGAGGGGTTCAAATCTTAGAAAGTTAGAGTGACAGTCCTCTTGTACTTAAGTCGGCATTGTGCCTTTAGAATTTAATTACAATGCAATTTCCGTGTTTCATCGTTAATAAGAAGGTGCAAGGTATACAGTAATCCTGAAGTGAAGCATCGGAATCTAAAACTGGACTCACAGGAGAGGTTCAAATCATAGAAAGTTAGAGTGTCAGTCCTCTTGTACTTAAGTCGGCATTGTGCCTTTTGTGTTCAATTCGGATGCAATTTCTGTGTTTCATCGTCAATAAGAAGGTGCAAGGTATACAGTAATCCTGAAGTGAAGCATCGGAATCTAAAACTGGACTCTCAGGAGAGGTTCAAATCTTAGAAAGTTAGAGTGTCAGTCCTCTTGTACTGAAGTCTTCATTGTGCCTTTTGTATTAACTTCGGATGAAAACTCTGTGCCTCATCGTCAATGAGAAGGTCCAAGGGATACAATAAACCAGAAGTAAAGCATCGGAATCTAAAACAGGACTCACTGGAGAGGTTCAAATCATAGAAAGTGAGAGTGTCAGTCCTCTTTTACTTGAGGCGGCATTGTGCCTTTTGTATTAAATTCCGATGCAATATCTGTGATTCATCGTTAATAAGAAGGTCCAAGGGATATAGTTAACCTGAAGTGAAGCATCGGAATCAAAAACTGGACTCACAGGAGAGGTTCAAATCATAGATAGTGAAGGTGTCAGTCGCCTTGTTCTTAAGTAGGCATTGTGCTTTTGAATTTAATTCCAATGCAATTTCTGTGTTTCATCGGCAATAAGAAGGTGCAAAGTATACAGTTAACCTGAAGTGAAGCATCGGAATCTATAACTGGAATCACAGGAGAGGTTCAAATCATAGAGAGTTTGAGTGTCAGTCCTCTTGTACTTATGTCGGCATTGTGCCTTTTGTATTAAAATTGGATGCAATTTCCGTGTTTCATCGTCAATAAGAAGGTCCAAGGTATACAATAAAACTGAAGTGAAGCATCGGAATCTAAAACTGGACACACAGAAGAGGTTCAATCATAGAAAGTGTTAGTGTCAGTCCTCTTTTACTTAAGTCATCATTGTGGCTTTTGAATTAAATTCGGATGCAATTTCTGTGTTTCATCGTTAATAAGAAGGTCCAAGGGATACAGTAAACCTGAAGTGAAGCATCGGAATCTGAAACTGGATTCACAGGAGAGGTTCAAATCTTAGAAAGTTAGAGTGTCAGTCCTCTTGTACTTAAGTCGGCATTGTGCCTTTTGAATTTAATTCCGATGCAATTTCTGTGTTTCATCGTCAATAAGAAGGTCCAAGGTATACAGTAAACCTAAAGTGAAGCATCGGAATCTAAAACTGGACTCACAGGAGAGGTTCAAATCATAGAGAGTTTGAATGTCAGGGCTCTTGTACTTATGTCGGCATTGTGCCTTTTGTATTAAAATTGGATGCAATTTCCGTGTTTCATCGTCAATAAGAAGGTCCAAGGGATAAAGTAAACCTGAAGTGAAGCATCGGAATCTAAAACTGGACTAACAGGAGAGGTTCAATTCATAGAAAGTTGGAGTGTCAGTCCTCTAGTACTTAAGTCGGCATTGTGCCTTTTGTGTTAAATTCGGATGCAATTTCTGTGTTTCATCGTCAATAAGAAGGTCCAAGGTATACAGTAAACCTGAATTGAAGCATCGGAATCTAAAACTGGACTCACAGGAGAGCTACAAATCTTAGAAAGTTAGCGTGTCAGTCCTCTTGTACTTAAGTGGGCATTGTGCCTTTTGAGTTCGATTCCGATGCAATTTCTGTGTTTCATCGTCAATAAGAAGGTCCAAGGTATACAATAAAACTGAAGTGAAGCATCGGAATCTAAAACTGGACTCACTGAAGAGATTCAAATCATAGAAAGTGAGAGTGTCAGTCCTCTTTTACTTAAGTCGGCATTGTGCCTTTTGAATTAAATTCGGATGCAATTTCTGTGTTTCATCGTCAATAAGAAGGTCCAAGGGATACAGTAAACCTGAACTGATGGATCGGAATCTAAAACTGGACTCACAGGAGAGGTTCAAATCATAGAAAGTTACAGTGTCAATCCTCTTGTACTTAAGTCGACATTTTGCTTTTGAATTTAATTCCGATGCAATTTCTGTGTTTCATCGTCAATAAGATGGTCCAAGGGATACAGTAATCCAGAAGTGAAGCATCGGAATCTAAAACTGGACACACAGAAGAGGTTCAATCATAGAAAGTGTTAGTGTCAGTCCTCTTTTACTTAAGTCATCATTGTGGCTTTTGAATTAAATTCGGATGCAATTTCTGTGTTTCATCGTTAATAAGAAGGTCCAAGGGATACAGTAAAGCTGAAGTGAAGCATCGGAATCTAAAACTGGATTCACACGAGAGTTTAAATCTTAGAAAGTTAGAGTGTCAGTCCTCTTGTACTTGAGTCGGCATTGTGCCTTTTGAATTTAATTCCGATGCAATTTCTGTGTTTCATCGTCAATAAGAAGGTCCAAGGTATACAGTAAACCTAAAGTGAAGCATCGGAATCTAAAACTGGACTCACAGGAGAGGTTCAAATCATAGAGAGTTTGAATGTCAGGGCTCTTGTACTTATGTCGGCATTGTGCCTTTTGTATTAAAATTGGATGCAATTTCCGTGTTTCATCGTCAATAAGAAGGTCCAAGGGATAAAGTAAACCTGAAGTGAAGCATCGGAATCTAAAACTGGACTAACAGGAGAGGTTCAAATCATAGAAAGTTGGAGTGTCAGTCCACTAGTACTTAAGTCGGCATTGTGCCTTTTGTATTAAATTCGGGTGCATCTTCTGTGTTTCATCTTCAATAAGAAGGTCCAAGGGATACAGTAAATCTGAAGTGAAGCATCGGAATCTAAAACTGGACTCACAGGAGAGGTTCAAATCATTGAAAGTTAGAGTGTCAGTCCTCTTGTACTTCAGTTGGCATTGTGCCTTTTGTGTTAAATTCGGATGCAATTTCTGTGTTTCATCGTCAATAAGAAGGTCCAAGGTATACAGTAAACCTGAATTGAAGCATCGGAATCTAAAACTGGACTCACAGGAGAGGTACAAATCTTAGAAAGTTAGCGTGTCAGTCCTCTTGTACTTAAGTGGGCATTGTGCCTTTTGAGTTCAATTCCGATGCAATTTCTGTGTTCCATCGTCAATAAGAAGGTCTAAGGTATACAATAAAACTGAAGTGAAGCATCGGAATCTATAACTGGAATCACAGGAGAGGTTCAAATCATAGAGAGTTTGAGTGTCAGTCCTCTTGTACTTATGTCGGCATTGTGCCTTTTGTATTAAAATTCGATGCAATTTCCGTGTTTCATCGTCAATAAGAAGGTCCAAGGGATAAAGTAAACCTGAAGTGAAGCATCGGAATATAAAACTGGATTCACAGGAGAGGTTCAAATCTTAGAAAGTTAGAGTGTCAGTCCTCTTGTACTGAAGTCTTCATTGTGCCTTTTGTATTAACTTCGGATGAAAACTCTGTGCCTCATCGTCAATGAGAAGGTCCAAGGGATACAATAAACCAGAAGTAAAGCATCGGAATCTAAAACAGGACTCACTGGAGAGGTTCAAATCATAGAAAGTGAGAGTGTCAGTCCTCTTTTACTTGAGGCGGCATTGTGCCTTTTGTATTAAATTCCGATGCAATATCTGTGATTCATCGTTAATAAGAAGGTCCAAGGGATATAGTAAACCTGAAGTGAAGCATCGGAATCAAAAACTGGACTCACAGGAGAGGTTCAAATCATAGATAGTGAAGGTGTCAGTCGTCTTGTTCTTAAGTAGGCATTGTGCTTTTGAATTTAATTCCAATGCAATTTCTGTGTTTCATCGGCAATAAGAAGGTGCAAAGTATACAGTTAACCTGAAGTGAAGCATCGGAATCTAAAACTGGACTCACAGGAGAGGTACAAATCTTAGATAGTTAGCGTGTCAGTCCTCTTGTACTTAAGTGGGCATTGTGCCTTTTGAGTTCAATTCCGATGCAATTTCTGTGTTCCATCGTCAATAAGAAGGTCTAAGGTATACAATAAAACTGAAGTGAAGCATCGGAATCTATAACTGGAATCACAGGAGAGGTTCAAATCATAGAGAGTTTGAGTGTCAGTCCTCTTGTACTTATGTCGGCATTGTGCCTTTTGTATTAAAATTCGATGCAATTTCCGTGTTTCATCGTCAATAAGAAGGTCCAAGGGATAAAGTAAACCTGAAGTGAGGCATCGGAATCTGAAACTGGACTAACAGGAGAGGTTCAAATCATAGAATGTTGCAGTGTCAGTCCTCTAGTACTTAAGTCGGCATTGTGCCTTTTGTATTAAATTCGGATGCAATTTCTGTGTTTCATCGTCAATACGAAGGTCCAAGGGGTACAGTAAACCTGAAGTGAAGCATCGAAAACTAAAACTGCACTCACAGGAGGGGTTCATATCATAGAGAGTTAGAGTTTCAGTCCTCTTGTACTTAAGTCGGCATTGTGCCTTTTGTATTTCATTCCGATGCAATTCCTGTGTTTCATCGCCAATAACAAGGTGCAAGTTACAGAGTAAATATGAAGTGAAGCGACGGAATCTAAAACTGGACTCACAGGAGAAGTTCAAATCATAGAAAGAGAGAGTGTCAGTCCTCTTTTACTTATGTCGGCATTGTGCCTTTTGTATTAAATTCGGATGCAATTTCTGTGTTTCATCGTCAATAAGAAGGTCCAAGGGATACAGTAAATCTGAAGTGAAGCATCGGAATCTAGAACTGGACTCACAGGAGAGGTTCAAATCATATAAAGTTAGAGTGTCAGTCCTCTTGTACTTAAGTCGGCATTGTGGCTTTTGTGTTAAATTCGGATGCAATTTCTGTGTTTCATCGTCAATAAGAAGGTCCAAGGTATACAGTAAACAAGAAGTGAAGCATCGGAATCTAAAACTGGACTCACAGGAAAGGTACAAATCTTAGAAAGTTAGCGTGTCAGTCCTCTTGTACTTAAGTGGGCATTGTGCCTTTTGAATTTAATTCCAATGCAATTTTATTGTTTCATCGTCAGTAAGAAGGTGCAAAGTATACAGTAAACCTGATGTGAATCATCGGAATCTATAACTGGACTCACAGGAGAGGTTCAAATCATAGAGAGTTAGAGTGTCTGTCTTCTTGTACTTAAGTCGGCATTGTGCCTTTTGAATTTAATTGTGATGCAATTTCTGTGTTTCATCGTCAATAAGAAGGTCCAAGGGATACAGTATACCTGAAGTGAAGCATCGGAATCCTAAACTGGACTCAGAGGAGAGGTTCAAATCATTGAAAGATAGAGTGTCAGTCCTCTTGTACTTTAGTCGGCATTCTGCCTTTTGTATTAAATTCGGATGCAATTTCTGTGTGTCATCGTCAATAAGAAGGTCCAAGGGATACAGTAAACCTGAAGTGAAGCATCGGAATCTAAAACTGGACTCACAGGGGAGGTTCAAATCATAGAAGGTTAGAGTGTCAGTCCTCTTTTACTTATGTCGGCATTGTGCCTTTTGTATTAAATTCGGATGCAATTTCTGTGTTTCATCGTCAATAAGAAGGTCCAAGGTATACAATAAAACTGAAGTGAAGCATCGGAATCTAAAACTGGACTCACTGAAGAGATTCAAATCATAGAAAGTGAGAGTGTCAGTCCTCTTTTACTTAAGTCGGCATTGTGCCTTTTGACTTAAATTCGGATGCAATTTCTGTGTTTCATCGTCAATAAGAATGTCCAAGGGATACAGTAAACCTGAACTGATGGATCGGAATCTAAAACTGGACTCACAGGAGAGGTTCAAATCATAGAAAGTTAGAGTGTCAATCCTCTTGTACGTAAGTCGACATTTTGCTTTTGAATTTAATTCCGATGCAATTTCTGTGTTTCATCGTCAATAAGATGGTCCAAGGGATACAGTAAACCAGAAGTGAAGCATCGGAATCTAAAACTGGACTCACAGGAGAGATTCAAATCATAGAAAGTTACAGTGTCAGTCCTCTTGTACTTAAGTCGGCATTGTGCCTTTAGAATTTAATTACAATGCAATTTCCGTGTTTCATCGTTATTAAGAAGGTGCGAAGTGTACAGTAAACCTGAAGTGAAGCATCGGAATCTATAACTGGACTCACAGGAGAGGTTCAAATCATAGAAACAGAGAGTGTCAGTCCTCTTTTACTTACGTTGGCATTGTGCCTTTTGTATTAAATTCGGATGCAATTTCTGTGTTTCATCGTCAATAAGAATGTCCAAGGGAAGCAGTAAACCTGAAGTGAAGCATCGGAATCTAAAACTGGACTCACAGGAGAGGTTCAAATCATAGAAAGATAGAGTGTCAGTCATCTTGTACTTGAGTCGGCATTGTGCCTTTTGTGTTCAATTCAGATGCAATTTCTGTGTTTCATCGTCAATAAGAAGGTGCAAGGTATACAGTAATCCTGAAGTGAAGCATCGATCTAAAACTGGACTCACAGGAGAGGTTCAAATCTTAGAAAGTTAGAGTGTCAGTCCTCTTGTACTTAAGTGGGCATTGTGCCTTTTGAGTTCAATTCCGATGCAATTTCTGTGTTCCATCGTCAATAAGAAGGTCCAAGGTATACAATAAAACTTAAGTGAAGCATCGGAATCTAAAACTGGACACACAGAAGAGGTTCAATCATAGAAAGTGACAGTGTCAGTCTTCTTTTACTTAAGTCGGCATTGTGCCTTTTGAATTAAATTTGGATGCAATTTCTGTGTTTCATCGTCAATAAGAAGGTCCAAGGGATACAGTAAACCTGAAGTGAAGCATCGGAATCTAAAACTGGACTCACAGGAGAGGTTCAAATCATAGAAAGTTAGAGTGTCAGTCCTCTTGTACTGAAGTCTTCATTGTGCCTTTTGGATTAAATTCGAATGAAAACTCTGTGCTTCATCGTCAATAAGAAGGTCCATGGGATACAATAAACAAGAAGTGAAGCATCGGAATCTAAAACAGGACTCACAGGTGAGGTTCAAATCATAGAAAGTGAGAGTGTCAGTCGTCTTTTACTTGAGGCGGCATTGTGCCTTTTGTATTAAATTCCGATGCAATATCTGTGATTCATCGTTAATAAGAAGGTCCAAGGGATATAGTAAACCTGAAGTGAAGCATCGGAATCAAAAACTGGACTCACAGGAGAGGTTCAAATCATAGAAAGTGAAGGTGTCAGTCCTCTTGTACTTAAGTCGGCATTGTGCTTTTGAATTTAATTCCAATGCAATTTCTGTGTTTCATCGTCAATAAGAAGGTGCAAAGTATACAGTAAACCTGAAGTGAAGCATCTGAATCTATAACTGGAATCACAGGAGAGGTTCAAATCATAGAGAGTTTGAGTGTCAGTCCTCTTGTACTTATGTCGGCATTGTGCCTTTTGTATTTAAACTGGATGCAATTTCCGTGTTTCATCGACAATACGAAGGTCCAAGGGATACAGTAAACCTGAAGTGAAGCATCGGAATCTAAAACTGGACTCACAGGAGAGGTTCAAATCATAGAAGGTTAGAGTGTCAGTCCTCTTGTACTTAAGTCGGCATTGTGCCTTTTGAATTTAATTCCACTGCAATTTCTGTGTTTCATCGTCAATAAGAAGGTGCAAAGTATACAGTAAACCCGAAATGAAGCATCGGAATCTATAACTGGACTCACAGGAGAGGTTCACGTCATAGAGAGTTAGAGTGTCTGTAATCTTGTACTTAAGTCGGCATTGTGCCTTTCGAATTTAATTCCGATGCAATTTCTGTGTTTCATCGTCAATAAGAAGGTCCAAGGGATACAGTAAACCTGATGTGAAGCATCGGAATCTAAAACTGGACTCTCGGGAGAGGTTCTAATCGTAGAAAGTTAGAGTGTCAGTCCTCTTGTACTTAAGTCGGCATTGTGCCTTTTGAATTTAATTCCGATGCAATATCTGTGTTTCATCGTCAATCAGGGTGTCCAAGGGATACAGTAAACCTGAAGTGAATCATCGGAATCTTAAACTGGACTCAGAGGAGAGGTCCAAATCATAGAAAGTTAGAGTGTCAGTCCTCTTGCACTTAAGTCGGCATTGTGCCTTTTGTATTAAATTTGGATGCAATTTCTGTGTTTCATCATCAATAAGAAGGTCCAGAGTATACAGTAAACCTGAAGTGATGCATCGGACTCTAAAACTGGACTCACAGGAGAGGTTCTAATCGTAGAAAATTTGAGTGTCTATCCTCTTGTACTTAAGTCTTCATTGTGCCCTTTGTATTAAATTCGCATGAAAACTCTGTGTTTCATCGTCAATTAGAAGGTCCAAGGGATACAATAAACCAGAAGTGAAGCATCGGAATCTAAAACTGGACTCACAGGAGAGGTTCAAATCATAGGAAGTGAGAGTGTCAGTCCTCTTTTACTTGAGGCGGCATTGTGCTTTATGTATTAAATTCCGATGCAATTTCTGTGTTTCATCGTCAATAAGAAGGTCCAAGGGATACAGTAAACCTGAAGTGAAGCATCAGAATCCAAAACTGGACTCACAGGAGAGGTTCAAATCATGGAAAGTGAGAGTCTCAGTCCTCTTGTACTTAAGTCGGCATTGTGCCTTTTGTATTAAATTCGGATGCAATCTCTGTGTTTCATCGTCAATACGAAGGTCCAAGGGATACAGTAAACCTGAAGTGAAGCATCAGAATCTAAAACTGGACTCACAGGAGATGACCATATCATAGAATGTTAGAGTGTCAGTCCTCTTGTACTTAAGTCGGCATTGTGCCTTTTGTATTAAATTCGGATACAATTTCTGTGTTTCATCGTCAATAAGAAGGTCTAAGGTATACAGTAAACCTAAAGTCAAGCATCGGAATCTATAACCGGACTCACAGGAGAGGTTCAAATCATAGAGAGTTAGAGTGTCAGTCCTCTTGTACTTAAGCCTTCATTGTGCCTTTTGAATTTAATTCCAATGCAATTTCTGTGTTTCATCGTCAATAAGAAGGTGCAAAGTATACAGTAAACCTGAAGTGAAGTATCGGAATCTATAACTGGACACACAGGAGAGGTTGAAATCATAGTGAGTTTGAGTGTCAGTAGTCTTGTACTTATGTCGGCATTGTGCCTGTTGAATTTAATTCCAATGCAATTTCATTGTTTCATCGTCAGTAAGAAGGTCCAAGGGATACAGTATACCTGAAGTGAAGCATCGGAATCCTAAACTGGACTCAGAGGAGACGTTCAAATCATTGAAAGATAGAGTGTCAGTCCTCTTGTACTTTAGTCGGCATTCTGCCTTTTGTATTAAATTCGGATGCAATTTCTGTGTGTCATCGTCAATAAGAAGGTCCAAGGTATACAGTAAACCCGAAGTGAAGCATCGGAAACTAAAACTGGAATCACAGGAGAGGTTCAAATCATAGAAAGTTAGAGTGTCAGTCCTCTTGTACTTAAGTCTTCATTGTGCCTTTTGTATTAAATTCGGATGAAAACTCTGTGTTTCATCGTCAATAAGGAGGTCCAAAGGATACAGTAAACCAGAAGTGAAGCATCGGAATCCAAAACAGGACTCACAGGAGAGGTTCAAATCATAGAAAGTGAGAGTGTCAGTCCTCTTTTACTTGAGGCGGCATTGTGTCTTTTGTATTAAATTGCGATGCAATTTCTGTGTTTCATCGTCAATAAGAAGGACCAAGGGATACAGTAAACCTGAAGTGAAGCATCGGAATCTAAATCTGGACTCACAGGAGAGGTTCAAATCATAGAGAGTTAGAGTGTCTGTCTTCTTGTACTTAAGTCGGCATTGTGCCTTTTGAATTTAATTGTGATGCAATTACTGTGTTTCATCGTCAATAAGAAGGTCCAAGGGATACAGTATACCTGAAGTGAAGCATCGGAATCCTAAACTGGACTCAGAGGAGAGGTTCAAATCATTGAAAGATAGAGTGTCAGTCCTCTTGTACTTTAGTCGGCATTCTGCCTTTTGTATTACATTCGGATGCAATTTCTGTGTGTCATCGTCAATAAGAAGGTCCAAGGTATACAGTAAACCCGAAGTGAAGCATCGGAAACTAAAACTGGAATCACAGGAGAGGTTCAAATCATAGAAAGTTAGAGTGTCAGTCCTCTTGTACTTAAGTCTTCATTGTGCCTTTTGTATTAAATTCGGATGAAAACTCTGTGTTTCATCGTCAATAAGGAGGTCCAAAGGATACAGTAAACTAGAAGTGAAGCATCGGAATCCAAAACAGGACTCACAGGAGAGGTTCAAATCATAGAAAGTGAGAGTGTCAGTCCTCTTTTACTTGAGGCGGCATTGTGTCTTTTGTATTAAATTGCGATGCAATTTCTGTGTTTCATCGTCAATAAGAAGGACCAAGGGATACAGTAAACCTGAAGTGAAGCATCGGAATCTAAATCTGGACTCACAGGAGAGGTTCAAATCATAGAAAGTGAGAGTGTCAGTCCTCTTGTTTTCAAGTCGGCATTGTGCCTTTTGTTTTAAATTCTGATGCAATCTCTGTGTTTCATCGTCAATACGAAAGTCCAAGGGATACAGTAAACCTGAAGTGAAGCATCAGAATCTAAAACTGGACTCACAGGAGAGATTCAAATCATAGAATGTTAGAGTGTCAGTCCTCTTGTACTTAAGTCGGCATTGTGCCTTTTGTATTATATTCGGATGCAATTTCTGTGTTTCATCGTCAATAAGAAGGTCTAAGGTATACAGTAAACCTAAAGTGAAGCATCGGAATCTATAACTGGACTCACAGGAGAGGTTCAAATCATAGAGAGTAAGAGTGTCAGTCCTCTTGTACTTAAGTCGGCATTGTGCCTTTTGAATTTAATTCCAATGCAATTTCTGTGTTTCATCGTCAATAAGAAGGTGCAAAGAATACAGTAAACCTGAAGTGAAGCATTGGAATCTATAACTGGACTCACAGGAGAGGTTCTAATCATAGAGAATTAGAGTGTCAGTCCTCTTGTACTTATGTCGGCATTGTGCCTTTTGTATTAAAATTGGATGGAATTTCTGTGTTTCATCGTCAATAAGAAGGTCCAAGGGATACAGTAAACCTGAAGTGAAGCATCGGAATCTAAAACTGGACTCACAGGAGAGGTTCATATCATAGAATGTTAGAGTGTCAGTCCTCTTGTACTTAAGTCGGCATTGTCCCTATTGTATTAAATTCCGATGCAATTTCTGTGTTTCATCGTCAGTAAGAAGGTCCAAGGTATACAGTAAACCTGAAGTGAAGCTTCGGAATCTAAAACTGGACTCACAGGAGAGGTTCAAATCTTAGACAGTGAGAGTGTCAGTCCTCTTGTACTTAAGTCGGCATTGTGCCTTTTGTATTAAATTCGGATGCAATATCTGTGTTTCATCGTCAATAAGAAGGTGTAAGGTATACTTAAACCTGAAGTGAAGCATCGGAATCTAAAACTGACTCACAGGAGAAGTTCAAATTATACAAAATTAGAGTGTCAGTCCTCTTGTACTTACGTCGGCATTGTGCCTTTTGTATTAATTTCGGATGCAAACTATGTGTTTCATCGTCAATAAGAAGGTCCAAGGGATACAGTAAACCTGAAGTGAAGCATCGGAATCTAAAACTGGACTCACAGGGGAGGTTCAAATCATAGAAGGTTAGAGTGTCAGTCCTCTTTTACTTATGTCGGCAATGTGCTTTTTGTATTAAATTCGGGGCAATTTCTGTGTTTAATCGTCAATAAGAATGTGCAAGGTATTCAGTAAACCTGAAGTGAAGCATCGGAATCGAAAACTGGACTCATAGGTGAGGTTCAAATCATAGAGAGGTAGAGTGTCAGTCCTCTTGTACTTAAGTCGGCATTGTGCCTTTAGAATTTAATTGCAATGCAATTTCCGTGTTTCATCGTTAAGAAGAAGGTGCAAAGTATACAGTAAACCTGAAGTGAAGCATCGGAATCTATAACTGGACTCACAGGAGAGGTTCAAATCATAGATAGAGAGAGTATCAGTCCTCTTTTACTTATGTCGGTATTGTGCGTTTTGAATTTAATTCCGAAGCAATTTCTGTGTTTCATCGTCAATAAGAAGGTCCAAGGGATTCAGTAAACCTGAAGTGAAGCATCGGAATCTAAAACTGGACTCACAGGAGAGGTTCAAATCATAGAAAGTGAGAGTGTCAGTCCTCTTTTACTTGATGCGGCATTGTGCCTTTTGTATCAAATTCCGATGCAATATCTGTGATTCATTGTTAATAAGAAGGTCCAAGGGATATAGTAAACCTGAAGTGAAGCATCGGAATCAAAAACCGGACTCACAGGAGAGGTTCAAATCATAGAAAGTGAAGGTGTCAGTCCTCTTGTACTTAAGTCGGCATTGTGCTTTTGAATTTAATTCCAATGCAATTTCTGTGTTTCATCGTCAGTAAGAAGGTACAAAGTATACAGTAAACCTGAAGTGAAGCATCGGAATCTATAACTGGAATCACAGGAGAGGTTCAAATCATAGAGAGTTTGAGTGTCAGTCCTCTTGTACTTATGTCGGCATTGTGCCTTTTGTATTAAAATTGGATGCAATTTCCGTGTTTCATCGTCAATAAGAAGGTCCAAGGGATAAAGTAAACCTGAAGTGAAGCATCGCAATCTAAAACTGGACTAACAGGAGAGGTTCAAATCATAGAAAGTTGGAGTGTCAGTCCTCTAGTACTTAAGTCGGCATTGTGCCTTTTGTATTAAATTCGGATGCAATTTCTGTGTTTCATCGTCAATAAGATGGGCAAAGGGATATAGTAAACCTGAAGTGAAGCATCGGAATCTAAAACTGGACTCACAGGAAAGGTTCAAATCTTAGAAAGTTAGAGTGTCAGTCCTCTTGTACTTAAGTGGGCATTGTGCCTTTTGAGTTCAATTCCGATGCAATTTCTGTGTTCCATCGTCAATAAGAAGGTCCAAGGTATACAATAAAACTGAAGTGAAGCATCGGAATCTAAAACTGGACACACAGAAGAGGTTCAATCATAGAAAGTTAGAGTGTCAGTCCTCTTTTACTTAAGTCGGCATTGTGCCTTTTCAATTAAATTCGGATGCAATTTCTGTGTTTCATCGTCAATAAGAAGGTCCAAAGGATACAGTAAACCTGAAGTGAAGCATCGGAATCTAAAACTGGATGCACAGGAGAGGTTCAAATCTTAGAAAGTTAGAGTGTCAGTCTTCTTGTACTTAAGTCGACATTGTGCGTTTTGAATTTAATTCCGATGCAATTTCTGTGTTTCATCGTCAATAAGAAGGTCCAAGGGATTCAGTAAACCTGAAGTGAAGCATCGGAATCTAAAACTGGACTCGCAGGAGAGATCAAATCATAGAAATTTAGAGTGTCAGTCCTCTTGTACTGAAGTCTTCATTCTGCCTTTTGTATTAAATTCGGATGAAAACTCTGTGCTTCATCGTCAATAAGAAGGTCCAAGGGATACAATAAACCAGAAGTGAAGCATCGGAATCTAAAACAGGACTCACAGGAGAGGTTCAAATCATAGAAAGTGAGAGTGTCAGTCCTCTTTTACTTGATGCGGCATTGTGCCTTTTGTATTAAATTCCGATGCAATATCTGTGATTCATCGTTAATAAGAAGGTCCAAGGGATATAGTAAACCTGAAGTGAAGCATCGCAATCAAAAACCGGACTCACAGGAGAGGTTCAAATCATAGAAAGTGAAGGTGTCAGTCCTCTTGTACTTAAGTCGGCATTGTGCTTTTGAATTTAATTCCAATGCAATTTCTGTGTTTCATCGTCAGTAAGAAGGTACAAAGTATACAGTAAACCTGAAGTGAAGCATCGGAATCTATAACTGGAATCACAGGAGAGGTTCAAATCATAGAGAGTTTGAGTGTCAGTCCTCTTGTACTTATGTCGGCATTGTGCCTTTTGTATTAAAATTGGATGCAATTTCCGTGTTCCATCGTCAATAAGAAGGTCCAAGGGATAAAGTAAACCTGAAGTGAAGCATCGCAATCTAAAACTGGACTAACAGGACAGGTTCAAATCATAGAAAGTTGGAGTGTCAGTCCTCAAGTACTTAAGTCGGCATTGTGCCTTTTGTATTAAATTCGGATGCAATTTCTGTGCTTCATCGTCAATAAGAAGGTCCAAGGGGTACAGTAAACCTGAAGTGAAGCATCGGAATCAAAAACTGGACCCACAGGAGAGGTTCAAATCATAGAAAGTAAGAGTTTCATTCCTCTAGTTCTCAGGTCGGCATTGTGCCTTTTGTATTAAATTCGGATGCAATTTCTGTGTTTCATCGTCAATAAGAAGGTCCAAGGTATACAGTAAACCTGAAGTGAAGCATCGGAAACTAAAACTGGACTCACAGGAGGGGTACAAATCATAGATAATTAGAGTGACAGTTATCTTGTACTTAAGTCGGCATTGTGCCTTTGGAATTTAATTCCGATGCAATTTCTGTGTTTCATCGTCAAGAAAGGGTTCAAGGTATACAAAAAACCCGAAGAGAAGCATCGGAATCTAAAACTGGACTCACAGGAGAGGTTCAAATCGTAGAAAGTGAGAGTGTCAGTCCTCTTTTACTTAAGTGGGCATTGTGCCTTTTGAATTAAATTCGGATGCAATTTCCGTGTTTCATCGTCAATACGAAGGTCCTAGGGATACAGTAAACCTGAAGTGAAGCATCGGAATCTAAAACTGGACTCACAGGAGAGGTTCAAATCGTAGAAAGTTAGAGTGTCAGTCCTCTTGTACTTAAGACGGCATTGTGCATTTTGAATTTAATTCCGATGCAATCTCTGTGTTTCATCGTCAATAAGAGGGTCCAAGGGATACAGTAAACCTGAAGTGAAGCATCGGAATCTTAAACTGGACTCACAGGAGAGGTTCAAATCTTAGACAGTGAGACTGTCAGTCCTCTTGTACTTAAGTCGGCATTGTGCCTTTTGTATTAAATTCGGATGCAATATCTGTGTTTCATCGTCAATAAGAAGGTGTAAGGTACACTGTAAACCTGAAGTGAAGCATCGGAATCTAAAACTGACTCACAGGAGAAGTTCAAATTATACAAAATTAGAGTGTCAATGGTCTTGTACCTACGTCGGCATTGTGCCTTTTGTATTAATTTCGGATGCAAACTATGTGTTTCATCGTCAATAAGAAGGTCCAAGGGATACAGTAAACCTGAAGTGAAGCATCGGAATCTAAAACTGGAATCACAGGGGAGGTTCAAATCATAGAAGGTTAGAGTGTCAGTCCTCTTTTACTTATGTCGGCATTGTGCCTTTTGAATTTAATTCCGATGCAATTTCTGTGCTTCATCGTCAATAAGAAGGTGCAAGGTATACAATGAACCTGAAGAGAAGCATCGGAATCTAAAACTGGACTCTCAGGAGAGGTTCAAATCGTAGAAAGTGAGAGTGTCAGCCCTCTTTTACTTAAGTCGGCATTGTGCGTTTTGAATTATATTCGAATGCAATTTCTGTGTTTCATCGTCAATCCGAAGGGCCTTGGGATACAGTAAAAATGAAGTGAAGCATCAGAATCTAAAACTGGACTCACAGGAGAGATTCAAATCATAGAATGTTAGAGTGTCACTCCTCTTGTACTTAAGTCGGCATTGTGCCTTTTGTATTAAATTCGGATACAATTTCTGTGTTTCATCGTCAATAAGAAGGTCTAAGGTATACAGTAAACCTAAAGTGAAGCATCGGAATCTATAACTGGACTCACAGGAGAGGTTCAAATCATAGAGAGTTAGAGAGTCAGTCCTCTTGTACTTAAGTCGGCATTGTGCCTTTAGAATTTAATTACAATGCAATTTCCGTGTTTCATCGTTAAGAAGAAGGTGCAAAGTATACAGTAAACCTGAAGTGAAGCATCGGAATCTATAACTGGACTTACAGGAGAGGTTCAAATCATAGATAGAGAGAGTGTCAGTCCTCTTTTACTTATGTCGGCATTGTGCCTTTTGTATTAAATTCGGATGAAATTTCTGTGTTTCATCGTCAATAAGAATGTCCAAGGATACAGTAAACGTGAAGTGAAGCATCGGAATCTAAAACTGGACTCACAGGAGAGGTTCAAATCATAGGAGGTTAGAGTGTCAGTCCTCTTGTACTTAAGTCGGCATTGTGTCTTTTGAATTTAATTCCACTGCAATTTCTGTGTTTCATCGTCAATAAGAAGGTGCAAAGTATACAGTAAACCTGAAGTGAAGCATCGGAATCTATAACTTGACTCACAGGAGAGGTTCACATCATAGAGAGTTAGAGTGTCTGTCCTCTTGTACTTAAGTCGGCATTGTGCCTTTTGAATTTAATTCCGATGCAATTTCTGTGTTTCATCGTCAATAAGTAGGTCCAAGGGATACAGTAAACCTGAAGTGACGCATCGGAATCTAAAACTGGACTCACAGGAGAGGTTCAAATCGTAGAAAGTTAGAGTGTCAGTCCTCTTGTACTTAAGACGGCATTGTGCATTTTGAATTTAATTACGATTCCATCTCTGTGTTTCATCGTCAATAAGAGGGTCCAAGGGATACAGTAAACCTGAAGCATCGGAATCTTAAACTGGACTCAGAGGAGAGGTCCAAATCATAGAAAGTTAGAGTGTCAGTCCTCTTGCACTTAAGTCGGCATTGTGCCTTTTGTATTAAATTTGGATGCAATTTCTGTGTTTCATCATCAATAAGAAGGTCCAAGGTATACAGTAAACCTGAAGTGAAGCATCGGAATCTAAAACTGGACTCACAGGAGAGGTTCAAATCATAGAATGTTAGAGTGTCTGTCCTCTTGTACTTAAGTCTTCATTGTGCCCTTTGTATTAAATTCGCATGAAAACTCTGTGTTTCATCGTCAGTAAGAAGGTCCAAGGGATACAATAAACCAGAAGTGAAGCATCAGAATCTAAAACAGGACTCACAGGAGAGGTTCAAATCATATTAAGTGAGAGTGTCAGTCCTCTTTTACTTGAGGCGGCATTGTGCCTTTTGTATTAAATTCGGATGCAATATCTGTGATTCATCGTTAATAAGAAGGTCCAAGGGATATAGTAAACCTGAAGTGAAGCATCGGAATCAAAAACTGGACTCACAGGAGAGGTTCAAATCATAGAAAGTGAAGGTGTCAGTCCTCTTGTACTTAAGTCGGCATTGTGCTTTTGAATTTAAATCCAATGCAATATCTGTGTTTCATCGTCAGTAAGAAGGTACAAAGTATACAGTAAACCTGAAGTGAAGCATCGGAATCTATAACTGGAATCACAGGAGAGGTTCATATCATAGAAAGTTGGAGTGTCAGTCCTCTAGTACTTAAGTCGGCATTGTGCTTTTGAATTTAATTCCGATACAATTTCTGTGTTTGATCGTCAATAAGAGGGTCCAAGGTATACAATAAACCCGAAGAGAAGCATCGGAATCTAAAACTGGACTCACAGGAGAGGTTCAAATCGTAGAAAGTGAGAGTGTCAGTCCTCTTTTACTTAAGTGGACATTGTGCCTTTTAAATTAAATTCGGATGCAATTTCCGTGTTTCATCGTCAATACGAATGTCCTAGGGAGACAGTAAACCTGAAGTGAAGCATCGGAATCTAAAACTGGACTCACAGGAGAGGTTCAAATCATAGAAGGTTAGAGTGTCACTCCTCTTGTACTTAAGTCGGCATTGTGCCTTTTGTATTAAATTCGGATACAATTTCTGTCTTTCATCGTCAATAAGAAGGTCTAAGGTATACAGTAAACCTAAAGTGAAGCATCGGAATCTATAACTGGACTCACAGGAGAGGTGTAAATCATAGAGAGTTAGAGTGTCTGTCCTCTTGTACTTAAGTCGGCATTGTGCCTTTTGTATTAAATTCGGATGAAATTTCTGTGTTTCATCGTCAATAAGAATGTCCAAGGATACAGTAAACCTGAAGTGAAGCATCGGAATCTAAAACTGGACTCACAGGAGAGGTTCAAATCATAGAAAGTTAGAGTGTCAGTCCTCTTGTACTTAAGTCGGCATTGTGCTTTTGAATTTAATTCCAATGCAATTTCTGTGTTTCATCGTCAGTAAGAAGGTACAAAGTATACAGCAAACCTGAAGTGAAGCATCGGAATCTATAACTGGAATCACAGGAGAGGTTTAAATCATAGAGAGTTTGAGTGTCAGTCCTCTTGTACTTATGTCGGCATTGTGCCTTTTGTATTAAAATTGGATGCAATTTCCGTGTTTCGTCGTCAATAAGAAGGTCCAAGGGATAAAGTAAACCTGAAGTGAAGCATCGGAATCTAAAACTGGACTAACAGGAGAGGTTCAAATCATAGAAAGTTGGAGTGTCAGTCCTCTAGTACTTAAGTCGGCATTGTGCCTTTTTTATTAAATTCGGATGCAATTTCTGTGTTTCATCGTCAATAAGAAGGTCCAAGGGGTACAGTAAACCTGAAGTGAAGCATCGGAATCTAAAACTGGACCCACAGGAGAGGTTCAAATCATAGAAAGTAAGAGTTTCATTCCTCTAGTACTTAAGTCGGCATTGTGCCTTTTGTATTAAATTCGGATGCAATTTCTGTGTTTCATCGTCAATAAGAAAGTCCAAGGTATACAGTAAACCTGAAGTGAAGCATCGGAAACTAAAACTGGACTCACAGGAGGGGTACAAATCATAGAAAGTTAGAGTGTCAGTTATCTTGTACTTAAGTCGGCATTGTGCCTTTTCAATTTAATTCGGATGCAATTTCCGTGTTTCATCGTCAATAAGAGGGTCCAAGGTATACAATAAACCCGAAGAGAAGCATCAGAATCTAAAACTGGACTCACAGGAGAGGTTCAAATCGTAGAAAGTGAGAGTGTCAGTCCTCTTTTACTTAAGTGGGCATTGTGCCTTTTGAATTAAATTCGGATGCAATTTTCGTGTTTCATCGTCAATACAAAGGTCCTAGGGATACAGTAAACCTGAAGTGAAGCATCGGAATCTAAAACTGGACTCACAGGAGAGGTTCAAATCATAGGAGGTTTAGAGTGTCAGTCCTCTTGTACTTAAGTCGGCATTGTGCCTTTTGAATTTAATTCCACTGCAATTTCTGTGTTTCATCGTCAATAAGAAGGTGCAAAGTATACAGTAAACCTGAAGTGAAGCATCGGAATCTATAACTTGACTCACAGGAGAAGTTCACATCATAGAGAGTTAGAGTGTCTGTCCTCTTGTACTTAAGTCGGCATTGTGCCTTTTGAATTTAATTCCGATGCAGTTTCTGTGTTTTATCGTCAATAAGTAGGTCCAAGGAATACAGTAAACCTGAAGTGACGCATCGGAATCTAAAACTGGACTCACAGGAGAGGTTCAAATCGTAGAAATTTAGAGTGTCAGTCCTCTTGTACTTAAGACGGCATTGTGCATTTTGAATTTAATTCCGATGCAATCTCTGTGTTTCATCGTCAATAAGAGGGTCCAAGGGATACAGTAAACCTGAAGCATCGGAATCTTAAACTGGACTCAGAGGAGAGGTCCAAATCATAGAAAGTTAGAGTGTCAGTCCTCTTGCACTTAAGTCGGCATTGTGCCTTTTGTATTAAATTCGGATGCATTATCTGTGTTTCATCGTCAATAAGAAGGTCCAAGGGGTACAGTAAACCTGAAGTGAAGCATCGGAATCTAAAAGTGGACCCACAGGAGAGGTTCAAATCATAGAAAGTAAGAGTTTCAGTCCTCTAGTACTTAAGTCGGCATTGTGCCTTTTGTATTAAATTCGGATGCAATTTCTGTGTTTCATCGTCAATAAGAAGGTCCAAGGTATACAGTAAACCTGAAGTGAAGCATCGGAAACTAAAACTGGACTCACAGGAGGGGTTCAAATCGTAGAATGTTAGATTGTCAGTTATCTTGTACTTAAGTCGGCATTGTGCCTTTTGAATTTAATTCCGATACAATTTCTGTGTTTCATCGTCAATAAGAGGGTCCAAGGTATCCAATAAACCCGAAGAGAAGCATCGGAATCTAAAACTGGACTCACAGGAGAGGTTCAAATCGTAGAAAGTGAGAGTGTCAGTCCTCTTTTACTTAAGTGGACATTGTGCCTTTTAAATTAAATTCGGATGCAATTTCCGTGTTTCATCGCCAATACGTATGTCCTAGGGAGACAGTAAACCTGAAGTGAAGCATCGGAATCTAAAACTGGACTCACAGGAGAGGTTCAAATCATAGAAGGTTAGAGTGTCAGTCCTCTTGTACTTAAGTCGGCATTGTGCCCGTTTGAATTTAATTCCACTGCAATTTCTGTGTTCCATCGTCAATAAGAAGGTGCAAAGTATACAGTAAACCTGAAGTGAAGCATCGGAATCTATAACTGGACTCACAGGTGAGGTTCACATCATAGAGAGTTAGAGTGTCTGTCCTCTTGTACTTAAGTCGGCATTGTGCCTTTTGAATTTAATTCCGATGCAATTTCTGTGTTTCATCGTCAATAAGAAGGTCCAAGGGATACAGTAAACCTGAAGTGAAGCATCGGAATCTAAAACTGGACTCACAGGAGAGGTTCAAATCGTAGAAAGTTAGAGTGTCAGTCCTCTTGTACTTTAAGTCGACATTGTGCCTTTTGAATTTAATTCCGATGCAATTTCTGTGTTTCATCGTCAATAACAAGGTCCAAGGGATACAGTAAACCTGAAGTGAAGCATCGGAATCTAAAACAGGACTCACAGGAGAGGTTCAAATCATAGAAAGTGAGAGTGTCTGTCCTCTTGTACTTAAGTCTTCATTGTGCCCTTTGTATTAAATTCGCATGAAAACTCTGTGTTTCATCGTCAATAAGAAGGTCCAAGGGATACAATAAACCAGAAGTGAAGCATCGGAATCTAAAACAGGACTCACAGGAGAGGTTCAAATCATAGAAAGTGAGAGTGTCAGTCCTCTTCTACTTGAGGCGGCATTGTGCCTTTTGTATTAAATTCCGATGCAATTTCTGTGTTTCATCGTCAATAAGAAGGTCCAAGGGATACAGTAAACCTGAAGTGAAGCATCGGAATCTAAAACTGGGCTCACAGGCGAGGTTCAAATCATAGAAAGTAAGAGTCTCAGTCCTCTTGTACTTAAGTCGGCATTGTGCCTTTTCTATTAAATTCGGATGGAATATCTGTGTTTCATCGTCAATACGAAGGTCCAAGGGATACAGTAAACCTGAAGTGAAGCATCAGAATCTAAAACTGGACTCACAGGAGATATTCAAATCATAGAATGTTAGAGTTACAGTCCCCTTGTAGTTAAGTCGGGATTGTGCCTTTTGTAATTAATTCGGATACAATTTCTGTGTTTCATCGACAATAAGAAGATCTAAGGTATACAGTAAACCTAAAGTGAAGCATCGGAATCTATAACTGGACTCACAGGAGAGGTTCAAATCATAGAGAGTTAGAGTGTCAGTCCTCTTGTACTTTAGTCGGCATTGTGCCAATTGAATTTAATTCCAATGCAATTTCTGTGTTTCATCGTCAATAAGAAGGTGCAAAGTATACAGTAAACCTGAAGTGAAGCATCGGAATCTATAACTGGACACACAGGAGAGGTTCAAATCATAGTGAGTTTGAGTGTCAGTAGTCTTGTACTTATGTCGGCATTGTGCCTTTTGATTTCAATTCCGATGCAATTTCTGCGTTTCATCGTCAATAAGAAGGTCCAAGGGATACAGTAAACCCGAAGTGAAGCATCGGAATCTAAAACTGGAGTCACAGGAGAGGTTCAAATCATAGAATGTTAGAGTGTCTGTCCTCTTGTACTTAAGTCTTCATTGTGCCCTTTGTATTAAATTCGCATGAAAACTCTGTGTTTCATCGTCAATAAGAAGGTCCAAGGGATACAATAAACCAGAAGTGAAGCATCGGAATCTAAAACAGGACTCACAGGAGAGGTTCCAATCACAGAAAGTGAGAGTGTCAGTCCTCTTTTACTTGAGGCGGCATTGTGCCTTTTGTATTTAATTCCGATGCAATTTCTGTGTTTCATCGTCAATAAGAAGGTCCAAGGGATACAGTAAACCTGAAGTGAAGCATCGGAATCTAAAACTGGGCTCACAGGAGAGGTTCAAATCATAGAAAGTGCGAGTCTCAGTCCTCTTGTACTTAAGTCGGCATTGTGCCTTTTCTATTAAATTCGGATGCAATCTCTGTGTTTCATCGTCAATACGAAGGTCCAAGTGATACAGTAAACCTGAAGTGAAGCATCAGAATCTAAAACTGGACTCACAGGAGATATTCAAATCATAGAAAGTGAGAGTCTCAGTCCTCTTTTACTTGAGGCGGCATTGTGCCTCTTGTATTAAATTCCGATGCAATTTCTGTGTTTCATCGTCAATAAGAAGGTCCAAGGGATACAGTAAACCTGAAGTGAAGCATCGGAATCTAAAACTGGACTCACAGGAGAGGTTCAAATCATAGAAGGTTAGAGTGTCAGTCCTCTTGTACTTAAGTCGACATTGTGCCTTTTGAATTTAATTCCACTGCAATTTCTGTGTTTCATCGTCAATAAGAAGGTGCAAAGTATACAGTAAACCTGAAGTGTAGCATCGGAATCTATAACTTGACTCACAGGAGAGGTTCACATCATAGAGAGTTAGAGTGTCTGTCCTCTTGTACTTAAGTCGGCATTGTGCCTTTTGAATTTAATTCCGATGCAATTTCTGTGTTTCATCGTCAATAAGAAGGTCCAAGGGATACAGAAAACCTGAAGTGAAGCATCGGAATCTAAAACTGGACTCACAGGAGAGGTTCAAATCGTAGAAAGTTAGAGTGTCAGTCCTCTTGTACTTAAGACGGCATTGTGCCTTTTGAATTTAATTCCGATGCAATTTATGTGTTTCATCGTCAATAAGAGGGTCCAAGGGATACAGTAAACCTGAAGTGAAGCATCGGAATCTTAAACTGGACTCAGAGGAGAGGTCCAAATCATAGAAAGTTAGAGTGTCAGTCCTCTTGCACTTAAGTCGGCATTGTGCCTTTTGTATTAAATTTGGATGCAATTTCTGTGTTTTATCATCAATAAGAAGGTCCAAGGTATACAGTAAACCTGAAGTGAAGCATCGGAATCTAAACCTGGACTCACAGGAGAGGTTCAAATCATAGAATGTTAGAGTGTCTGTCCTCTTGTACTTAAGTCTTCATTGTGCCCTTTGTATTAAATTCGCATGAAAACTCTGTGTTTCATCGCCAATAAGAAGGTCCAAGGGATACAATAAACCAGAAGTGAAGCATCGGATTCTAAAACAGGACTCACAGGAGAGGTTCAAATCATAGAAAGTGAGAGAGTCAGTCCTCTTTTACTTGTGGCGGCATTGTGCCTTTTGTATTAAATTCCGATGCAATATCTGTGATTCATCGTTAATAAGAGGGTCCAAGGGATATAGTAAACCTGAAGTGAAGCATCGGAATCAAAAACTGGACTCACAGGAGAGGTTCAAATCATAGAAAGTAAAGGTGTCAGTCCTCTTGTACTTAAGTCAGCATTGTGCTTTTGAATTTAGTTCCAATGCAATTTCTGTGTTTCATCGTCAATAAGAAGGTACAAAGTATTCAGTAAACCTGAAGTGAAGCATCGGAATCTATAACTGGAATCACAGGAGGGGTTCAAATCATAGAGAGTTTGAGTGTCAGTCCTCTTGTACTTATGTCGGCATTGTGCCTTTTGTATTAAAATTGGATGCAATTTCCGTGTTTCATCGTCAATAAGAAGGTCCAAGGGATAAAGTAAACCTGAAGTGAAGCATCGGAATCTAAAACTGGACTCACAGGAGAGGTTCAAATCACAGAAAGTGAGAGTCTCAGTCCTCTTGTACTTAAGTCGGCATTGTGCCTTTTCTATTAAATTCGGATGCAATCTCTGTGTTTCATCGTCAATACGAAGGTCCAAGTGATACAGTAAACCTGAAGTGAAGCATCAGAATCTAAAACTGGACTCACAGGAGATATTCAGATCATAGAATGTTAGAGTTTCAGTCCTCTTGTACTTAAGTCGGCATTGTGCCTTTTGTATTAAATTCGGATACAATTTCTGTGTTTCATCGTCAATAAGAAGGTCTAAGGTATACAGTAAACCTAAAGTGAAGCATCGGAATCTATAACTGGACTCACAGGAGAGGTTCAAATCATAGAAAGTGAGAGTGTCAGTCCTCTTTTACTTGAGGCGGCATTGTGCCTTTTGTATTAAATTCCGATGCAATTTCTGTGTTTCATCGTCAATAAGAAGGTCCAAGGGATACAGTAAACCTGAAGTGAAGCATCGGAATCTAAAACTGGACTCACAGGAGAGGTTCAAATCATAGAAAGTTAGAGTGTCAGTCCTCTTGTACTTAAGTCGGCATTGTGCCTTTTGAATTTCATTCCACTGCAATTTCTGTGTTTCATCGTCAATAAGAAGGTGCAAAGTATACAGTAAACCTGAAGTGAAGCATCGGAATCTATAACTTGACTCACAGGAGAGGTTCTCATCATAGAGAGTTAGAGTGTCTGTCCTCTTGTACTTAAGCAGGCATTGTGCCTTTTGAATTTAATTCCGATGCAATTTCTGTGTTTCATCGTCAATAGGAAGGTCCAAGGGATACAGTAAACCTGAAGTGAAGCATCGGAATCTAAAACTGGACTCACAGGAGAGGTTCAAATCGTAGAAAGTTAGAGTGTCAGTCCTCTTGTACTTAAGACGGCATTGTGCCTTTTGAATTTAATTCCGATGCAATTTATGTGTTTCATCGTCAATAAGAGGGTCCAAGGGATACAGTAAACCTGAAGTGAAGCATCGGAATCTTAAACTGGACTCAGAGGAGAGGTCCAAATCATAGAAAGTTAGAGTGTCAGTCCTCTTGCACTTAAGTCGGCATTGTGCCTTTAGTATTAAATTTGGTTGCAATTAATGTGTTTTATCATCAATAAGAAGGTCCAAGGTATACAGTAAACCTGAAGTGAAGCATCGCAATCTAAAACTGGACTCACAGGAGAGGTTCAAATCATAGAATGTTAGAGTGTCTGTCCTCTTGTACTTAAGTCTTCATTGTGCCCTTTGTATTAAATTCGCATGAAAACTCTGTGTTTCATCGTCAATAAGAAGGTCCAAGGGATACAATAAACCAGAAGTGAAGCATCGGAATCTAAAACAGGACTCACAGGAGAGGTTCAAATCGTAGAAAGTGAGAGTATCAGTCCTCCTTCACTTAAGTGGACATTGTGGCTTTTGAATTAAATTCGGATTCAATTTCCGTGTTTCATCGTCATTACGAATGTCCTAGGGATACAGTAAACCTGAAGTGAAGCATCGGAATCTAAAACTGGACTCACAGGAGAGGTTCAAATCATAGAAGGTTAGAGTGTCAGTCCTCTTGTACAATGGTCGGCATTGTGCCTTTTGAATTTAATTCCACTGCAATTTCTGTGTTTCATCGTCAATAAGAAGGTGCAAAGTATACAGTAAACCTGAAGTGAAGCATCGGAATCTATAAGTGGACTCACAGGAGAGGTTCACATCATAGAGAGTTAGAGTGTCTGTCCTCTTGTACTTAAGTCGGCATTGTGCCTTTTGAATTTAATTCCGATGCAATTTCTGTGTTTCATCGTCAATAAGAAGGTCCAAGGGATACAGTAAACCTGAAGTGAAGCATCGGAATCTAAAACTGGACTCACAGGAGAGGTTCAAATCGTAGAAAGTTAGAGTGTCTGTATTCTTGTACTTATGTCTTCATTGTGCCCTTTGTATTACATTCGCATGAAAACTCTGTGTTTCATCGTCAATAAGAAGGTCCAAGGGATACAATAAACCAGAAGTGAAGCATCGGAATCTAAAACAGGACTCACAGGAGAGGTTCAAATCATAGAAAGTGAGAGTGTCAGTCCTCTTTTACTTGAGGCGGCATTGTGCCTTTTGTATTAAATTCCGATGCAATTTCTGTGTTTCATCGTCAATAAGAAGGTCCAAGGGATACAGTAAACCTGAAGTGAAGCATCGGAATCTAAAACTGGACTCACAGGAGAGGTTCAAATCATAGAAAGTGAGAGTCTCAGTCCTCATGTACTTAAGTCGGCATTGTGCCTTTTCTATTAAATTCGGATGCAATCTCTGTGTTTCATCGTCAATACGAAGGTCCAAGGGATACAGTAAACCTGAAGTGAAGCATCAGAAAATAAAACTGGACTCACAGGAGATATTCAAATCATAGAATGTTAGAGTTTCAGTCCTCTTGTACTTAAGTCGGCACTGTGCCTTTTGTATTAAATTGGGATACGATTTCTGTGTTTCATCGTCAATAAGAAGGTCTAAGGTATACAGTAAACCTAAAGTGAAGCATCGGAATCTATAACTGGAGTCACAGGAGAGGTTCAAATCATAGAGGGTTAGAGTGTCAGTCCCCTTGTACTTAAGTCGGCATTGTGCCTTTTGAATTTAATTCCAATGCAATTTCTGTGTTTCATCGTCAATAAGAAGGTGCAAAGTATACAGTAAACCTCAAGTGAAGCATCGGAATCTATAACTGGACACACAGGAGAGGTTCAAATCATAGTGAGTTTGAGTGTCAGTAGTCTTGTAGTTATGTCGGCATTGTGCCTTTTGAATTTAATTCCAATGCAATTTCATTGTTTCATCGTCAGTAAGAAGGTGCAAAGTATACAGTAAACCTGAAGTGAAGCATCGGAATCTATAACTGGACTCACAGGAGAGGTTCAAATCATAGAGAGTTAGAGTGTCTGTCTTCTTGTACAAAAGTCGGCATTGTGCCTTTTGAATTTAATTGTGATGAAATTTCTGTGTTTCATCGTCAATAAGAAGGTCCAAGGGATACAGTATACCTGAAGTGAAGCATCGGAATCTTAAACTGGACTCAGAAGAGAGGTTCAAATCATAGAAAGTTAGAGTTTCAGTCCTCTTGTACTTAAGTCGGCACTGTGCCTTTTGTATTAAATTGGGATACGATTTCTGTGTTTCATCGTCAATAAGAAGGTCTAAGGTATACAGTAAACCTAAAGTGAAGCATCGGAATCTATAACTGGAGTCACAGGAGAGGTTCAAATCATAGAGAGTTAGAGTGTCAGTCCTCTTGTACTTAAGTCGGCACTGTGCCTTTTGTATTAAATTGGGATACGATTTCTGTGTTTCATCGTCAATAAGAAGGTCTAAGGTATACAGTAAACCTAAAGTGAAGCATCGGAATCTATAACTGGAGTCACAGGAGAGGTTCAAATCATAGAGAGTTAGAGTGTCAGTCCTCTTGTACTTACGTCGGCATTGTGCCTTTTGAATTTAATTCCAATGCAATTTCTGTGTTTCATCGTCAATAAGAAGGTGCAAAGTATACAGTAAACCTCAAGTGAAGCATCGGAATCTATAACTGGACACACAGGAGAGGTTCAAATCATAGTGAGTTTGAGTGTCAGTAGTCTTGTAGTTATGTCGGCATTGTGCCTTTTGAATTTAATTCCAATGCAATTTCATTGTTTCATCGTCAGTAAGAAGGTGCAAAGTATACAGTAAACCTGAAGTGAAGCATCGGAATCTATAACTGGACTCACAGGAGAGGTTCAAATCATAGAGAGTTAGAGTGTCTGTCTTCTTGTACAAAAGTCGGCATTGTGCCTTTTGAATTTAATTGTGATGAAATTTCTGTGTTTCATCGTCAATAAGAAGGTCCAAGGGATACAGTATACCTGAAGTG